>NC_142803.1:38902315-38965062 GCF_049724085.1 Artemia sp. Qi Xiang Cuo
GGGGAGTAACCTCCTCAAAAACATATTTTCTGTCTGGAAATCAATTACTCTGAACAAAATGGCTATCTTAAAATTTTGATTGGATGTTTTTGGGGAAATGGTGGACGTGGAAGGTGTGTTAGCAGCCTTCCAATCACTTTCGACTATTAAAAAGGGCACTATCCACTACATTTTCCAATCGAATGAGCCCTTTTCGAAGTTTCTACGACGACTCTTTCGATACGAATTGCCCTGGTATAAAAATAAACAATACATTATGCCAACATCGTTCTTTATTTAGGCAGCGCGATTGCGCTGCCTATGATAACATCCTAAATTGCCTTATGCTCTTTTACCTACCTCTTTTCATCCGAAAAATTAGAAAGAAAATGAACAGAATTTTAAAGTGCAAGGTATAATTTTTTTTCAAGAAAAATTTATTCTTCTCCTTCCGATATACATGGCGAGCCCAAGATTACAGTATTTAACTTTAAGAAGCAGATTAGCCGGGATAACTTTTGAATCCCGGAGGACGATATCGATAAGCAAAAAAGAGCGAAAAAACGGCAGCGTATTAGTGACGCCGCCGCCGATAGAATCATCGCCGGCGTCAGCGCGCTGATGCAAGCTCAGCGGCGCGCCACCGTTTTTTTTTCGGTGGCGCGCCACCGACTTTTCGGCGTGGCTTCGGGGTCTATCTGGAAGAGCTAAAACAGATCCTTCTTCAATCCTTTGAAGTAACTACATCTAAGAGTAAGAGCTATTATTGTGGGCTTGACATTATAATTTTATTTGAAAGCCCAGTTCTGTTGTTTCTCAGAGTGTTGACATCTACATAGAGTAAAGGCATTGCTTTCAGATTACAGGTTTACTGGGTGCTACAAACAGTTTCCAAAGAAATAAAACCAGATTTATAAGGAGTTATTGGAGCTTTAGTAATTTTACGCCAATAGCTTAATATTTTTAATCATTTTAGTTATTTTTAATCTTTGCCCACGCAGAGTTGATTCTCAATGGCAAACAACAGGTTTTGGAAAAAGTCCATATAAAATCAGCAAGTTTTTAATATTCCTTTAAATAAATAGGGGGGGGCACTGAAAAAAATACAGATTATATGATATTCTGAATAATCAGCCGATTTTAAACACAAACCTGATTCTTTTGGTCTTTTGATTCTTTTTGGTCTTGGTACAAGACTTCTCCTTCTCAACTAAATCTTGTGGTCCGCTTGGAGTAGCAAACAAAGTTGAAATTCTGAAAATTTCAAACTAATTTAGAAAGTAAAAATTTTAACAAATTCAATATCAGAACAGATTGAAATACTATCAGGTTGTTAACAATTTTGATAATTTTCAAGAAACAAAACAAAATTTTTCCAAAGAACTGACAAATAGAATTTCCAAGCAATTTGAAAACACGCCTTTAGGGTCTTTTCGAACGGACTTTACAGATAAAATAATGCTCTTCAGTTTTTTTATGCGGTTGGTTCTTTTGGCTCAAAGATACATAATGCCGAAAAATAACATTAACAAAGTGGTGCACCTTTGGTTACAATTTATCTTACAGAGTATTTTTTCTTTTTTTAATTGAAACCGGAGTAATTCAGTGAGGATCGTTTGTAAACAAGGAAAAGAAATACAACAGCAACAAATTTGTCTTTTTCAATTGTTCCATGGATCCTAATTCTTTAGCCTTTTGATTCTTTTCTTCTTTTTTATCCTTCTTTTGGTGGAACTAAACGAAACAAATATTGACTTATTATATTTTGCTTTCTTGGGTGTATTATTGGCTACTTAAAAATCCTGATTATTATGAATTTGAGTTTTGGACAACATAGATTTCGTTTTTTTTTATAGAATATCCATTTAAAAGGTTTTTTTTTGAAAATAGACATTTGCCCTTTCTGATATTGTAGTTCCATATCGGTAATTGGATAAGAATACAAGCTTCACTTGCCAAACACTGGACCTACGAGGTATTTGAGGACAAATGATAAATTGTCGACGAATCTTAGTCGCTCTTCGAAATTCTGAAGGAGGAAGTTGATGAGGGAGATAAATATGAAACCAGCAAGTCTTGTACCCTGAGGGGCTCCACAGGTAAGTTTAGACCAGTATGAGATCAAGTCACCTTCAAACACTGGAAATACACACTGCATTCTGTCCTGAAGGAAGCTCATCACTAATTCAAAAGACCGCTTCTGTGCGCCCATTGCTCGCATATTTTTTCTGCCGTAAGATGACAAATCAGGTCAAATGCCTTCCTGAAACCGGCGAGAGCTAGGTCGATGAAAGTACTGCCCTAGTAAAGCCACTTAAAGATAATTTCGACTAGGCGCACAAGGTATATCGAGTTATTGCAACCTTTGAGGCCGCCATACTGGTAACGGTCTATGTTTTCCCGCGTTTGCTTGAGCAATTCACGCAGGATGAATGACTCGGTGACTTTTGCAAAGGTAGATGTGATTGATATCGGTCTGACAATGTACATTCTACGTACGATATTAAACTGACAATGCAATTTCATTTGTATTTATTCAGTAAAGCACAAATTATTTTCTGGCCTTGGAATGGCATTTGAGTTTTGAGCCAAACTTAAGCTAATTTCGGCTCGTTTTGAGTTTGGCTCGGTTATTTATTGTAATTTTTGTTCGTTTTAGGTTTCATTTATTTATCGATGCTGATTTATGGTAGTTTCACGTTTGGTAGATTATTTAATTTAATTTTTGTTCATTTTTTGTTTAATAGAGTTCTTTACTTTTCTTTTAAAAACTTATTTTGTGGAAACAGTTTTTTTTAATTAATTTATGTTCGTTTTATATTTACATAGTCTTTTCAGTGAAAAAGAAAATAATAATTTGAATCTTTTCGTTCTTTTAAGAATTAATGGTTTGGCCTGCTATTTGTATGCTGGAAAAAAAATTTCAGCAATTTTTAACAACATGAACTCTTTTAAAAATATAGACACAAATAGATGTGTTTAATTTAGTTTCATACCTCCTCTAGTTAACCTGAAACGGAAAACTTGATACCATTCCCAAAAAAATCTGTTTACTTTCTATGATAGCTTGGATACACTCACGCTATTTTGATTTGGTTAAATCTTAGGAGCAGAAGTAGCCCCGAAGTTTGAACATAATACCCTCAGTCGTTCTTGGGATACTGCTGAGATGCCTTATTGAGAAATAGCATTAACACAGTACATTTTGATTTAATCTTAAGGCAGCATTTGCTTTTAAGCATAAAGCAAATGGAAGGCAGGGCGTAAAAGGGGGATTAATTTCCCTCCAATCACTTTCGACTATTAAAAAGGACATCAGCCCTTTCTATTTTCAATCGAATGAGCCCTTTTCAAAGTTCCTACGAAAGCTCCTTCGATACAAAGTGGCCTGGTCTAAACAACAAAAACAAAATGATAAATTATACCCACATCAATCTTTACTATAAAAATGTCAAGCCTTCCAATCCCTTTTGATTATTAGAAAGGGCACTAGGCCTTTCGATTTCCAATCGAATGATCCGTTTTTGAGTTTCTACGACAACGCTTTCTATAAACACCTTATATGCCCCCAGGGTATAAATTACAACCCTTAACCTAAGGGCTTTGAGGGTGGTTGTGATCCTCTAAGACCTAATTTGCAGAACTTTCAACTACTTTAAACAAAATGGCTATCTCAAAATTTTGATTGAATATGTTTCGAGAAATGGCGGACGTGGAAGGGGTGTTAGTTTCCTTCCAATTACTTTCGACTATTAAAAAGGGCACAAGCCACTCCAATTTCCAATTGAATGAGCCCTTTTCGAAGTTTCTACAACAACTTCTTCGATACGAAGTGCCCTGGTCTAAATGAAAAAAAATTATAAATAATACATTTTGTCAACATCGTTCTTATATACCCCCAGGGCATAACTTAAAACCCTTGCCCTAAGGGTTGTGGGGGAGTTACCTCCTCAGAAACATATTTTCTGTCTAGAAATAAATTACTCTAAACAAAATGGCTATCTTAGAACTTTGATTGGATGTTTTTGGGGAAATGATGGGTGTGGAAGGTGTGTTAGCGGCCTCCCAATCACTTTCAACTATTAAAAAGGTTACAATCTATTCCAATTTCCAATCGAGTGAGTCCTTTTCGAAGTTTCTACGACAATTCCTTCGATATGAATTGCCCTGGTATGGAAAAAAATAATACATTGTGCCAACATTGTTCTTTACTTAGGCAGCGCGATTGCACTGCCTATGATAACATCCTAAATTGCATTATGCTCTTTTACCTACCTCTTTTCATCCGAAAAATCAGAAAGAAAATGAACAGAATTTTAAAGTGCAAGGTATAACTTTTGTTTCAAGAAAAATTTCTTCTTCTCCTTCCGATATACATGGCGAGCCCAAGATTACAGTATTTAACTTTAAGAAGCAGATTAGCCGGGATGACGTTTGAAGCCCGGAGCACGATATCGATAAGCAAAAAAGAGCGAAAAAAACGGCGGCGGATTAGTGACGCCACCGCCGATAGACTCCGCGGCGGCGTCAGCGCGCTGATGCAAGCTCGGTGGCGCGCCACCGTTTTTTTTCGGCGGCGCGCCGCCGACTTTTCGGCGCGGCTTCGGGATCTACTTACCAAAACCCTATATAAGTATCTAAAGAAAAAAAAATGAATTGTCAGTCTAATTGACACATAATGATATTTATTCCTTGAAGTTTCGATAATTTTTATTTATAAAACTAAAGAAAAGTGAAAACATATAAAATGTATTTTGTTTTCAGTAAAGAACAAATTATGTTCTGTTCTTGAGAAACCCAACTTATGTTATTTTCTGTCCGTTTTTAGTTTGACTCATTTATTTATTGTAATTTCTGTTCTTTTTGAGTTTCATTTAATTATTGATTGTGGTTTTTAGTAGTCTTACGCTTGGAAGATTATTTGACTATTTGTGCTCATTTTTGGCTAAATAGAGCTCTTTACTTTTCTTTGATAAACCTGTTTTTTGGAAACAATTTCTAAATTAATTTCGGTTAATTTTTTATTGACATAGTCTTTTTCATAGAAAAAAGAAATATTAATATCTTTTCCTTTTTTTCTATAAAAATCAAAAGCTTGGGTTGATATTTGTATGCTCTTACAATGTCTATGCTCTGTGACAACCTGGATACACCTGCACTCTTCACATTTATTTTAATTGTAAGAGCAGAAGTAGTAATAGTAGTAGCCACAAAAATTTCAACTTAATATCCACAGTTGTTCTCAATATATTACTGAGCAGTCTTATTGGCAACCATAAACGCAATGCCTTTTGATTTAGTTTAAAGCAACGTTTATTTTTAAAGTATAATGGGTTCATTGCATAATTATGAGAGGTCGACATGCCCAATAACCCTAAGGACATAGTTGCTGAACCGTTCTACTATGCTGAAGAAAATGATTGTCTCAAAATTTTGACTGCATACGTTTGGAAAACGAATAGGCTTGAGAGGAAAGCTTCTTGCCCTCCAGTCTCTTGTTAGTCTTAAAAAGAGCACAAGACCTTTTAATTTTGTTTCGAATTAACTCCTTTATAAGTTTCAATGATATTTCTAGTAGTTATAGATTGGTGCTACTTATGATATTGCTTATATGCTCTTTTGAAAACCTGCATGCATAGAATATTTTCGCTTAATTGAAATTCCTCCTAAACATTCCCTAAAAGTTTCACCTTAATACCTTTAGCGTCATTAGTTACAGTAACTAGAGTGGTAGTATTAAAAGTATACACTTAGTGCCTTGCGGCTAGTTCAAAATCCACCACAACTTACCCTTAAAAATCTAAATTAATAATATACGTTGTTCTTCAGATATTGCTTTGTCACCATTTTGAAAGTCCGCATGCTCTTAGTTTGTTTGTATTTATTTCAACGTCCAACTAAATACTCCTTAAAAGGTTCACCTTAATGGTCTTAGCTTGCGCAGTCAAAATAGTTATAACAGCATTAGTAGCAGTATGCGCATAGTATCTTTTGTTTTTCAACATCTCCTTCAACACACGCTGAAAGTTTCAGCTTAATACCATCAACCGTTCCTTAAGCATATCTGATGCGTCTGCTTGACAGCCTGTGTGGGCATTGTCTGTTTCGAATCAGTTCCATACAGTTTCTATATCCCACATTTTTCGCCTTAATATCCTTAATTTTTATAGTAGTAGTAGCAGTAGAACTAAGTGTAGTAGCCCAAGCCTTAGTGGCAGTAGTAGTAATAGAAGTAGTAATAATAGTAACAGCAGTAGTAGTATGAGTAGAACCAGTAACCTTAGGATGTAAATATTTTCTTTTGGTTAGTTCAGCATCTCTTACAGCAAGCACTGTTATTTTTCAATTTCTCACAACAAACGTTCCGAAGATATTGTTGTTATACCCTTTTGACAACCTGCATACAGACGAAGTGTTGTGATTCAATTCACCTTCCCCCTGAAAAGTCCTGAAAATTTCACCTTCATACCCATAGGCACAGTTGTAATAGTACTCAAAGTAGTACTATTGATATTACTGGTAAAAGTATTGAATAGCGATAGTACTAGTTCCATTAGTAGTATTAACATATTGCCTTTTACTATTACTACTACTACTAACAACTCATTGCTGCATCCAGCCACCTGAGGCCAACATAGCTACGCAGCTCCTCCTCCATCCCAATCTATTAAAAGCTTCCCTCTTTACACCCTCCCAGGAAGTTCTCATTTCTTTATGACATTCTCCCACCCCAACAGCAGTCGACCTGCTTTCAGTTTAGCCCTAGACGGTTGGCCAACAAAGACAATCTTTGGCATTCTTGCACTCTTCATCCACAGAAGACGCCCTAGCCATCTCATCCTTTCGGTCATTATAGCCCTAGAAAGCGGGATCTAACCACACGTTTCGTACAGCCAACTGTTTTAAATTTGGTAAGTCAGTCGGATACCCAGAACAATCCGCAGGCAAGTATTTCTGGAAAACATCTAGCAAATCTTCATCAACTTTTCGGAGTGCCCATGCTTCAGAACCATTTTTGACCACTGACATTACTGTAGCTTCCAATATTATAATCTTGGTTTGCAGACTGATCTTCCTATTCTTCCGAACTTTTTTTAACTGTTAAAAAACACCCTGACCCTTGTCTAATCTACTTTTAACATCTTCACCGCTCCCAACGTCTTTACTAAAAATTAATTTAAAAAAACCTTTCCACAAAATAAGTTTTTCAAAAAAATAAGAACACCATTAAACTAAAACTGAACAAAAATAGAATCAAATAATCTACCAAGCATACTACTACCACAAATCAGTATCAATAAAGAAATGAAATCCAAAACGAACAGAAATTAAAAAATAACAGAGTCAAATTCCAAACGAGCAGAAATTAATATGAGTAGGGTTCAAAACCCCTATGCTTTCTAAAAGCCAGAATAAAAATTTGTACTTTACTGAAAAAATACTTTGAAATGTCTTCACTTTTATAATTTTAAGAAATCAAAAATTAATCAAGATTTTAAGGAATAAATATCAGCATATTCAGCAGTTCAAATGAATCTGCATCGTCAGTTTAATATACATATGCTGATATTTATTCCTTAAAATCTTAATTAATTTTTAATTTCTTAAAGTTATAAAAGTGAAAAAATTAAAAAGAATTTTTTTCAGTAAAGTGCAAATTATATTCTGGCTTTTAGAAAGCATAGGGGTTTTGAACCCTACTCCTATTAATTTCTGCTCGTTTTGAGTTTGACTCTGTTATTTATTTTAAGTTCTGTTTGTTTTGGGTTTCATTTATTTATTGTTACTGATTTGTGGTATACTTGGTTACTGAGGTAGCTGTTTCCTAAAAAAGTAACTGTGGTAGTTTTAACTTTTTCAGCAGTTTTTAAGAACATAAACTCTTTTGAAAATCATGACACAAATAGTAGTGTTTAATTTAGTCCTATACATCCCCTAGTTGACCTGATAAATAAAAGTTAATACTATTCCCAAAAAATTCATATTAATGCTCTTTCACAGCCTGGATACAATTACACTCTTTTGATTTAGTAAAATTTTAGAGCAGAAGTCGTAATAGAAGCAAAGCCGAAAATTTGAACTTAATACCCTCAGTCGTTCTTTGTATATTTCTGAGATGTCTTATTGGCAACAAGCATTCAAACAGTGTGTTTTGAATTAATTTTAAAACAAAATTTAGTTGTTAAGCATAATGGGCAAATTACATAACTGTAGGGGGTTGACCTACCCAATAACGCTAGAGCTGTAATTACTAGACTATTCAGCTATGCTGAACAAATTAGCTGGCTTAAAATTTTGATTGGAAGTGTCTGGAAAATTATGAGCTAAAGAGGAGGGCTGACTGCCCTCCAATTAGTTTTGACTCTTAAGAGGGCACTACAACTTTTTATTTTCAATCAAATTAGCTCCTTTAAAATATCAATGATATTACTAGCTATGATAGAGCATCGCTGTCTATGTCCTTATATGCCCTATAGTGCTCATACGCCCTTTTGATACCTGCATACAAATAGGTTTTTCGTTTAATTGTAACTCCTCCTAAACGTTCCCTAAAAGTTTCAACTTAATCCTATTGGTACCTTTAGTTACAGTAACCGTAGAAGCAGTATTAAATAAACAAACACAGTGTTCTCTGGCTAGCTCAAAATCCTTAAACTATGAAGGTATGAAGGTGAAATTTTCAAAGAATATTTCTTTTGTACGGATATTAACCTGCCATCTGTATGCAGGTTGTCAAAAGGGCATAACAGCAATATCTTAGGAACAGTTTCGTGTGTGAAATCAAATTTACAATGCTTGTTGTGGGGGATGTTGAACTAACCAAAAGACGATATTTGTATCATAACACTAATGCTTCTACTCCTGCAACTATTGCTACTATTATTATTACTGCTATTACTATTGCTGCTACTACTGCTACTGCTACTAAAGCAAGGACTACTACTATTAACTGTACTCCTACTGCTACTATTGTATTTACTGGTGCTACTACTACAACTAATAAACCTCAGGGTATTAAGGCAAAAATTTTGGTAACTGTAATTTTGGCAAAAATTATTAAGGCAAAATATTGGTAACTGTATTGAAATAAATCGAAACACACTATAACCATGTAGGTTGTCAAGAGGACGTATCAGCAATGCTTCAGGACCGGTTCATGTTATTAACTTAAAAATTTCATCGTGTGTTGAAGGGGATATGGAAAAAAGGTGCTATTGGCATATATATATATATATATATATATATATATATATATATATATATATATATATATATATATATATATATATATATATATATATATATATATATATATATATATATATATATATATATATATATGTATATATTATGTATATATATATATATATATATATATTATATATATATATATATATATATATATATATATATATATATATATATATATATATATATATATATATATATATATTTTTTTATATATATATATATATATATATATATATATATGTCTCAAAACTTCTTTTGGATATTTCTCGTGGGAAATGATGGGCGTGGAGGGGTTCTCTCAAACCCCTTTGAATCTTAAAAAGGGAACAGCAACTTTCAATTTAAAATCAAATGAGACTCATCTGAATTTAATAAGACCACCCGTTCCATAAAAACCTTATATGCCCCCAGGGCATAACTTAAAGCCTTTGCCCCAGGGCACTGGGGGTCTTGCCAACCCTGGGAGCATTGTTGTATGTTTTCTGGACTATTTTAAACAGAATTACCATTGCACAATTTCGATCAAATGCATTTGGTGAAAAGAGGAGTAGTTGGGTGGGGGGGTTGGGAAGGGTGCTACTTGAACTTCATCACTATTGACTCTTAAAAGGGAACTAGAACTTCCAATTTCAACCAAATGAGCCATGTCTAAAGCTTTTAGAACTATCTAGTCCATAAGAACCTCAAATGCTCCGGGGGCATAATTTACAACCCTCGCCTTCAGGCTCTGATGGTTTGTGTCAACCTCAAAAGCCTTGTTATATGATATTTGGACTGTTTTGAATAAAAGAACTGTCTCAAAATTTACTATTGGATACATCTCAGGAAACACGACATGATTTTTTGTGTTCTTTACGGGGAGGGGAGGGGGTGTTTAGCTGCGCTCTGATCACTTTGAGTCTTAAAAAGGGCACTAGAACTTATGATTAGCATATATTCTCCAAAGCATATGACCACTCTTTTTATAAGTGTCTTATATGCCCCAAGGGCATAACTTACAACCCTTTCCCTGAGAGCTGTAGGGAGAGGGGTTGTCTTCCTTACAGATCAGATTTGCGAAACCTTCAACTACGACGAATAAAATAGTTACCTCCAAGTTTTGATTCCAGGTGTTAAGGAAAATGCTGAGCGTGGATGGGGGCTGTATGCTGTTAAATCACTTTGAGTCTTAAAAAGGGCACTTTAACTTCCAATTTCAAATCAAATAAGCGCCATCTGATGTTTATACGTCCGTCAATTCAATACAAATTTTATATGCGCTCATAAAATAACTTACAACCCTATCCCCATGGCGCTGGGGCATGGGCGCCCAAAAACTGAATTTAAGAGGGGGCTTACCTAGTCTAATCAGCAGCTCCAATGCTGTATAATAGAAATCACAAAACAAAAATATAAAAATACAAGGCAGTATTATTCCCCCCGGAGGGGGGGGGGGCTGGTGCCCCTCTCTGCCCCCCATATGGGTGCCTGTGCGTTAAGCGGCTGTGTCATACCTAGAGACATTATTATATGTTCTTTGAACTATTTTGAAAAAAATCACTATATCATAATTTCAATCAGATGCGTTTGGTGAAAAGAGGGGTTTAGGAAGAGGGGAGGGGGGTAAATGCCGTCCATTACTTTTGACGTTTAAAAAGGAACCAGAACTTCCAGTTTTCAACCAAATTACCCTCTTCTAAAGTCAAACAACCATCCCTTCTATAAGAACCTTAAATACCCCCTGGACCCCTAATTAAAACCCTTGCCCCTAATCTCTGGGGTTTGTTTCAACCCAAAAAGTCTTTTATATGATATTTAGACTATTTTTAATACAAGGGCTACCTAAAAATTTATATTAGATGCATTTCAGGACAATGTGACGTGTGTGTGAGGGAAGGGGGGGGGTGTATCTGCCCCCCGATCACTTTGACTCTTAAAAAGATCATTAGAGCGTCTGATAATCGATCCAATGAGCCCCCTCTGAGGTTTATATGACCACACTCTCTATAAAACATTTTATGCCCCCAGAGCATAAGTTATTCCACCAGCATGAGGACTGGGGGGATTTGATATTCCCAAAGACATAATTTCCAGACCTGTCAAATACGTTGATCAAAATGGGTATCTCAAAATTTTGATTCGAAGTGTTTGGGGAATTGATGGGTGGGGGGTAATTTGTTCTGATCACTTTGGACTAATAAGAGAGGCACTACTCCTCTCAATTTCCCGTCGAATGAGCCCTTTTTGAAGCTTCTATGACAAAACTATAAAAATATTATATACCCCAAGGGCATAATTCACAACCCTCGTCCCGAGGGCTATGGAGGGGGAGATGTCTTCCTCAAAGACATAGTTTCCAGACCTTTAAACTACGTTGAACCAAATGGCTATATCAAAATGTTGATCGGAATGCTTTCAATTTCCATTCATATGAGCCCTTTTTGTAGTTTCTACGACAACGCTTTCTATAAAACCCTTATATGCCACCAGGGAATAACTTAAAACCCTTGCCCTGAGGACTGTGGGGGGAGTGTCATCCTCAAAGACATAGTTTCCAGACTTTTCAACTACGTTGAACATTATGGCTATCTCAAAATTTTGATTGGATGTCTTTTGGGAAACGGTGGGCACGTGAGGGGGGTTAGTTGCCCTCCAAAAACTTTGACTATTAAATAAGGCACTATCCCTTTCAATTTCCACTCGAATGAGCCGTTTTTGAAGTTTCTACGACAATACTTTCTATAAACAATTTATATGGGCTCAGGACATGAGATAAGACAAGATAATATTTATTTTCCAAAGGCTATCACAAGCTCTAATCGAGCCGAATCGCTTCACATGTCAAAAAGAAATAGACAAAGCAAAACGAAGAAACAAATTATACAGCAAGAAAAGAAACACCAATCAAGCATAAAAATGGTCGATAAGAATTTAACAAATGGCTAGAATAGAAACAAAAAATAGAAGAAGAAGGGGTGGGGGATAAAAGAAAATCACAGTTAAGAAGAAAGACATTGCCAAAATTGTGTTCAAGGTCAAATACCTAAAATAAAAAAAAAACACTTAAAATCAAGCCAAATTAGTTGTTAAAAGAAATATTTACAATTAAAGAAAGGAATACAATTAAAGGAAAAAAGATTTCAAATTAAAGGTCAGAAAAGAAACTTAACATAAATAAGTATCAACAAAAGGGAAAATAAAAGTGACAAAGATAAAGAGAAAAAATGACGTTTGATTATTGTGAACATACACAACAACTAAAATAAGGGACGGAGGAGTTAATTTTGGTACAGAGCATAGTTCAGGGATTATTTAGGTGCGCCAAAATAAAGGGGATAAAACTTTTCCGGAACCTCTCAGTAACAGTATGGATAGTTGAATATGTTGGAATTGCCAAGGAAGCTAAGCGGGGGAGACAGGGTCTAATGGGGTTATGTAAATCAGGAAAGATGTCCTCAGTACGAGGATTAGATATTGCGGATTTAGCAAAACGCAAACAAATTTGTACTCTCCTTTCTTTTAACGTGGTAATGCCTGCAGATTTAAGGAGGAAGGAGTATGGAATTTTGCTCTCTTTGTAGATGATCCTGAGCGAACACTTTTGGACTGACTCAATTTTGTCACTAGGCTCGCTTGAAAGATGCGAATGCCAGACCGGACATACATATTCTAATAGCGGCCTGATAAATGATAAATAAACACGGAGGGACTGCATTTTAGGGCAATTAAATTTGTTTAAAATTTTTGAAATAGATAATGAAACATTTGCTTGTTTAACAATATTAGAAACATGCATGTCCCATTTGAAATTATTTGAAATTGTGATACCAAGGAGTTTAACATGTTTCACAAGCATTTCGGGTGGGATAAGGTCAAGGAAAGCGGGAGTGGATTTCAAAAAATTTATCGTCATTATATTTGATTTGGTGGAGTTTACTTTCAAATTTAGGTTCTTAGCTTCATCTGAAGTGTGGGTTAGGATTTCGAGGGGATCACTTTTAGTATTCCTGTGACATACTTCAAGGATCGACAAGTCATCCACATATTTCCACCTTCGGGGACAATCCCTACCACTATCGTTAATCATGACTAGAAATAAAAGTGGTCCCAATAAGGTTCCTTGAGGAATTCCACAGTATATAGGGAGGGGGTCAGAGAAAATATTTTTATATTTAACAATTTCAGATCTGTTCAAAAGAAATGAAACAAAAATATTTACTAACAGATGATCAAGTTCAAAGTTAACCAATAGTGAAGGGATTAGGATGGTGAGGTCAACCATGTCAAAAGCTTTTTGGAAATCCACTAAGACAAGGTTCAGCCAAACATTTGGTTTATCAAGGTTAGTTACGACGGTATGCATTAAGTGCACAAGGTAATGGGTGGTGGAAGTTTTCCTTAAGTTACCAAACTGCCGGGTGTCAATACGCGGACAAATTATATCCCTAAGCCAGTCACAGACGAAACTTTCATAAAGTTTGGAAAAAACTGAAGTGAGTGTAATGGGGTGAATGTTGGTGAAAGTCAGACTGGTGTTATAAGACCTTGTTTCCAGCAACTTGGGAATTTACCAAATTTTGTGATGTGGTTGAAAATATTTGATAAAGGGTCGGTAATTTTGTCTGAAAAGGCTTTAATTAAGTCACTTGGGATGTCCAAGGGACAAATACTTGATTTTCTAAGCTTTAGAGTTTTTTATTATAACATCAAAGGGAGAAATAAAGGAGAAGGAAGTATTGGGAGGAATGGTTGGACTTGAGCCAGTGAAAGGGGGGAGACCTTGCACGATGGAAGCAAGGTACAAGTTCAAATCGTTGGCAGTCTTATTAGGGAGTTCAGGGAGATAAAAATTAACTTCGGAAGGACTTTTTCCGCATATTTGTTTAATTTTTCTGTACCATTGCTTGGGCTTGTTAGAACAAATATCTTTGAATTTACTATTATAATAATTAGAAGCTGCTTTTCTTAATTTTTTCCTTTGGAATTTTCTTAGACTATTAGCCTCAGTAATACGACCTGCTTTGAAAAAATTGATTTTTTTTCTTACAAGTTTTTGAAAAGACTCAGTAACATAAAGCTTATATGTAGAACACGTTTTAATTTTTTTCTCAGGGAAGTGAGATTCATAATTACTCCTCAATAAATTTTGGAGGAACAAAGCCATGCAGTCTACGTCATTTGTTTGATTCACAGTGGACCAATTTTCAGTAGTAATCCAGGAGCCAAAATTGAAAAGTCCTGAGTCAGTGAGAGGTCTATAAGCGGTTTCAGTTATAGAAAACGACTGTTTAACTTTAGCCACCGGAGATAGGAAAAGGCTAAAGTGGAAACTACCCCCTAGAGGGGGCAGAGTGGAGTCGGGTTTGTAAAACTTCGAAAAATTAGTGCAAATTAAATCAAGAGTAGTAATGCCTTTTGTAGATTGGACATTAACGATCTGTTTAAATTAAAAGCATTACATGTAGAATCAAGTCTTATATCATTTGCGTCACCCATCAGGAAAATTCCAGCAGTTGGGTATTTTGATAGCGCAAAGTCAGCACTTGCATGTAATTTTTCGGTAAAATTTATTTTTTCAGCGGATCTCTGATTAGGGGAGTAATAAAAAGAATACAGGACAATTAAATTGAAAGGACGTGGCAAGACTTTAGGTTGAACACACACCCACATTATCTCATCAAAGGGAGCAAGACACGGAATTGAGATTTCACTTGGGTACAAGTCATTACAGACAAAGAACAGAATTCTACCACCTTTCTTACCCAGAGGGTGGTTTTCTGGTCTGAATTTAATAAATTGAGAAAAATTGTTCATCTTTAACATGTACAAATTTTGAGCTTGAACTTCAGCAATAGCGATTACATCTAATCTATATATTTTAGACAGGGTGTCTAATTCATTAAGTTTTTCAAAGTTAAGGCTTTCCGCGTTGCTTAACAAAAGTGTGGGGAATCGAAAGCGACTAGTGAAGGTACCGTTTTTACACTTTACTTTTTTTTATATCACAGATGGTGTCAAGGGTTCTAGTGGAATTCTTGACGGGGGCTAAACTTGTATAGTGAGAATAAGGGACAGGGGGATCAAATCCATCTTTTTCAAATACAATTGCATTTAATTGAGCAGGTACTTTCAGAGACTCTAAACAGCGGTAACTAATTAGCGGTTGAGTTTGGGTTGAGCTAGAGGAATCAAGGGAGATGAGGTTAATTTTGCAGGCGAATGGTACGAAGAGTCCACGTTGAGTGGGCACGCAAGGTGATGGGGAATGATAGATGGAAGGGTAGGAAAATGTTGGAAAGCAGCCGGAGGGGTGGGTGGGTTTATCTTTGGAAAAGAAGGAAGGGGGTATGGAAGTGGATATGGAGACGGGGGTATCCTTTGGATAGGTACTCGATTGGTAAGGACTGGATGGCTCGTGGGCTTTCTTTTGTGTGAGCGATGGTCTAAAAAATATTTAGTAGGATAAGCAGAATTTAGGTGGCCTCTGGGTAGCCCAGTTTTGTGGAACCTACTACGACTCTTAATGGGCAATTTGATATGATGTTTTGCACAGCCAAAGCATCTTCCAATTGAAAATTGTTTACAGATACAAACATGGGGGTATTTGCATAGATTATTTATACAACGGGTAAAAAAATGAAACTTACAAATGTGTAGAAATTTACAACTACTAGACATACATCTAATTTCTAAAAATCTAAAGCAAACATTAGGTTTATTACACTTAAGATCACAGAACTAATTTTTTTGAATATATGATTGCATTGGGTGAGAATTTCCGCTTGTAAGTTCGACATCATTGTCAATTTTTAAAGATCAATTACCTTGGAAAGGGTGGTGGGGGAACTTAAACTTCCCATTTCATCAATATTTTCATAAACATGTTTCAAAACTTCAACCATTTTGAACGTAAACACGTAGTGTAACGTCTACTACCCAGCCTATCGTTTGCCCCAGGCGTGGTAATAGGCTGCGTTTGTTTCGTTTTGTATTGTCAGTCATTGATAATTCTAGTATTTTGAGAATTCCATTAGCTTCGTTTAATTTTTCATGCAATAGTATGCATTTATCTGTTACATATTCTTTTAAATTATGTATTTCTCTGAGTTCTGTGAAATTTCTTTTTCCCTTTTCTAAGTCCTTTTCGACTATTTGTTAAATAAAATTTATATTGTTGACATTCGATATGATCAAATTTAGGTCGTCTAAATCAGATCGGAGGCTTTCCATATTATCATACCATATTACCTGATAGATACCGTTAATTGGGAAAGTTTGGCCAATATTCTTGAAAGCTATAAGGCTATATATTTCAGTTTCCTTAAGCACTATTCCTCTTGTAAACAAGGTCAACCAAACAAATAGGGTCTCAACCATTTCTGAAATGATTTTAAGTCTTTATTTAATGTTGAAACCTTAACATGGCTGCATATAAATGTATTCTATTCACTGCTTTAGAAGGATCTGTAATTTTACCTACCCATGACACTATAAGTATTGAGAAAGTTCAATGTCTGATTATATACTATTGGATTTCCTGTGAACTTCGACCCCCCGACCTTCGGTGCGTTGATATGGTTATGACTCCTTACCCAGAGTATACACCCACTGGTATTAGGATTTCATTTTGTCATCACCGTTTGCACTTTCATACTAAATTTGATGCGGAGATAACTAAATATTCCGCTTTAAATCTCGCAGATCTTGACTACGGGGATTGTTGTCTATGCTCAGGCCCCCCTCTTATTCTCTAGTAATTTGTCTTAATTCAATCATTTAGTGTTTAGTTGCTTATACGTGATAGGTAAAGTGCATAATTTTTTTAAAGACTGAAGGGAGGGTTATTCCACATACCCAACGTACAGTTGCCTTAGACCAAACCGACAACATTAGGACTTGGAACATTTCGTCCTGTGGGGATAGCCCCATTAATTGTCGTTGCATGGTTTTAGTCCTTGGTGGAACTTCGTTGTTAATCCTCGAACACTTCCATACAAATTTAGTGCGGAAAGAAACTAAGTTATATACAGTTCAAATCGCACACCTTGCCGGGTTTTGTGTAGTTCCTGATAATACAGGTCTGGAGCAGCTCTTTTGAGGATTAACCTTAGAATAAGGTATGTTTATCAGTTAATAAGGTTTTGTCATTTTTCCGCCAATAAAATCCTCTAAACTAGGATCTCTATAATTTAATGGTTTCATTTTAGCCTTAATTTCATTGATGCTTCTTTTCTCCTGTTCGTAATTATGACCAATTGTTTGCACAGAAGTATTTCCTTCCGCATTCCCATTTATTTCATCACTGTTAATTCTGTTAACAGTTTCAACTTGAGATTCTTGTACACCCAAATCTGTAGGTGTTTCTGGGTTACTAGTATCACTCAATTCTCTCAAAGTTCTTAAGGAAAGGTGATTAATATTCTCTAAATTATTTTCATTTCCTAGGTTTAATAAATTTCTTCTTAAAGTACAATGCCAAATGTTATGTGGGGTCTCTTACTCTATCATTTTCTCATTTGTTTGTCCCCCTCCAATTTCGTCTGTTATAAGGTTCAATGGGTTTTCACCCACCTTTAACCTTTGATTCGCAATTTCAGGATTCATAGCTAAGAACCTTTCGTGGTCGCTTATTTTCTTAAGTTGTATAATATTTACTAGTTTTTAACTCGTGTAACAAAAAGACGTTTTTTTATAACTCTGTTAAAACGAGGTCTGGCTCCCTATAGGAATACTATTTTAATGAACTCACTTGAATTGCATACACTAGATTATTAGGTAAGATTTTGGTTTCTAATATTTTTTTTGCTGTATTTCGCTGCTTGGCTCTTTCGGTCCCTTTTTAATTCATTCATACATATTTGTCGGCTGACAAATACTTCTTATACAAGATTACGAGACCCATTCATCTTCTGAACAAAACCCGTCCCTCGGATTGGAAAAAATACAATGGAACACTGATTTAGCTTTGAACCCATGGAGTAGGAAAAAGGGTGTATTTTTTCTGCTAGTATCTATACTAGAGTTTAACGCTAATTGAACAACTGGTAGGAATTCACTCCAGTTACTTCTTCGGGTTTTTATCATGATGAAGTATTTTTTTACAAATCTTACTCTATTTTTGGCTAATCCATTTGATTGGGGGTTTCTAGGGGACGAATGTATGATTTTGAATCCTAATACTTTGGCCATTTCATTGAAAGTTTTGCTTGTGAAACATGAGGCATTATCTGATAGCAGTAAATCCATATTTCCAAAAAGTGATATAATTTCTTTTATTATAAATTCCATAGCTGATTTTGACCTGAGGTCTTTGGGTGGTGCTGTGACTGTATACTTACTAAAATGTTCTACTGGGATAATTATATATTGTTCCCCATTTGTGCAAAGTTGTAATTTTTCCGTGGTATCCATCGACCAAATATAAAATTAGTGGTCGGGAAAATATTTTCTCTTAGCCACCGCCAGAACTTTTCTTGCACATGATTTAATTTCACTCTCCTCTAAAACTGTCCCGTCTTCAGTTCCACTCGTGATTGGACGAACTCTTAATGCATTGACCTCACCCAGTTTATCATGAATAGATCCGGAGGTCAAGGATCTATCCCTGCCAGGCCTGTTCCCTCTCATAGAAGGAAGATCCCTTTCAGTAGGCTTATTTCTGAATTCACCCTTTTCTGATGTTTTGTTAGCCCCGGGACTGCTTGAGCTAAGTATAATTGACTCATATCCCTCACAGTGCCTTGTCAACCCAGTCTTGTTATACTGTTCTTTTATACCCTCCTTAAACTTCTCATTTTTTTTAATAAGCATCTTGGGGAGATTTTAAGCTTAAGAGTGTATTTTCTAATTCCATTATCCTCCTGATTGCCATCGTAATTTCAGGGTCATCTAGTTGGAATCTTTTCATTTCTTCTTTAGTTATTCCATAGAAATCTACTGGGATATTGTCCCCCTAATAGGGCTAAATATTCCACTTCTAACTCATCAAGATTAATTGACCTATTTTCATTAACGAACTCTGAGCTAGGTCGACTAAAATAGTCAGTATGATTTCTAATAGTGCTAATATGATGATAAGTATATAAATTGTTGTCTAAGAGAACCGAAATTCTATATAATTTTGAATGAAGGTCTTTGGCTCTCTTAAGATACGTGAGAACAGTGCAGTCTTCAAAAATATGGGTTTTCGCGGCCTATAAGTATCCCTTTTGGAAGTTTTTCAAACTTTGTATTGAGGCAAAAAGCTCCCTGTTGTGCTTATCAAACCTTGAAGCTGCACCACACAGAAGTTTAAAATATGTCGCCACTATTCGAAATCTATCACTTCTTTCACATTGTTGCATTAAAATTGAAGCAATACTTTTTTTTCTTTATACTTCGTAAAATTATTTGTCTTTATACGGAAATTCTAAAAAAATACTATTAGGATCTTATAGTTCTGTTTTTCATTTCTTAAAAGCTACATTTTTTTCTTGACCGAAGATAAAAAGAACGTTTTTTATAATTAGTCGAATGAAAGGTTCGGCTAATTTTGCTTAATTATGATTGAAACCTCGATAATAGCCAGTTACGCCTAAGAATTAGCTAATTTCTGTCACGTCACTTGTTGGTTCTAATTTTTTTATAGCTTCTAATTTTTGTGCTTGTGGTTTTACTCCTTTTGTGGAGACTTGAAACCCTAAAAAGTAACATTCCTCTGAAAAATTGGGATTTGTCAATATTAAGTCTTAGATTAAATTTTATTGCCTGTTGTAAGGTTAGTTCAATATGTTTCAAATGTTCTTCAAATCTCTCTGAACTATGTTTTGTCAAGTCATCTACGTAATTTGGCAAAAATGAAGAAAATTCGGGTGCATAAACCTGATTTATAAATTCAACAAAGGCAAGAGTTCAGAGAAAACTGACCCTTGTGGTACGCGTTTAAATACATAAAAAAAATTTTTTTTGAGAAACTAAAATATTTTTGGCTTTCTTCAGCTAAGTTACAGTCATTAAACCCATTTCTAATATCATTTGTTGAAATAAAACAGGTTTTATTAGATAGATCAGAAATTACTTATAAAATTCTACGGATACCCCACTGTGAGTCTTTTATCGCTTTATTTATTGCCCTTAAATCTATAAGAAATCGGCAAAAATTTTAGTGGAATTTTCCCATCCTTTCCGGGTTTCCCTATGCAAAATATTGGAGCTGTAAACTCGGAACGTCTCATTTCAATTATTCCTACTTTACCATTTTGTTTGTGTGTTTTTGCAAACATTCCGTCATTAAACATGGTAAAGGGAATTGTTTAACACATTTAATAGGTCTATCTGGGTCTATTTGTACTGTAAGGAGGCCTTAAATTTGTGTAATTTGGTAACTAAATTTTAGTAAAGCTTGGAATTCCCTTTCGCTTCAATAGCTGGTATTCAACCCAGTTCTGAACTTTTTGAGCAGATCACTCACTGAAAGGGTGAAATTCGATCAGATTGTGAAAAGCGCAGTAAACTATTTCGAACATGATACAATCAAACAAGCCAAAAAGACCCTTCACAGCGAGTTGGACATTCAAAGCAGGATGGTTTCGTATGCCGAAGATGAGGACAACATGACTGATATGTGCAAGTCGCTAGTCTCTGCGGCAAAGCAAAATGTCCCGATCCCAAAATTTGTGATATTTAGTCCGTGTGAAGTACCTGCCATCGGTGAGGCAGTTCACGCTACAATGGTGTCCAAAGTAAATGAACTCTCCAGAAAATTGGATGGATTTATGCTAAGTAATAGCTGCTCTAGTCACCCTGCCATATAAATCTCAATCGTCTCAAACCGCACCCCCGAGGCCGCTTTACTCTGTGATACTCAAAGACCCTCCAACAGACTTAAAATGCCCAAGCGAACGCAAAGCATTTATCGACAAACTGTGCCCATGTCCAGACGGCGGTATAACCGAGCTACGCCGCTCTAATACCGAGTGGAAACTCGTGGTTCGTTCTAAGCAAACCGCGAACCAGATAGTGGATGCAGCTAAACGTGCGAAACCATCGCTCAACATCTCCCTCAAGGAACCTGCTTTTTCAGCCACGATCATGCGACTGCCGGAGGATCTAGACGAACAGTCTCTTAAACATCTAATCCCCAAGTGCAATAAAACCCTACAGTGTGGCAAGTCTCGAACATTTAAAGTCTACTTTCCAACTCTAAATGACCTCGATACCTTGCTCAAAGTCTCAGTGAAAATAGTATATGAACGCTTTCCATTTGAAGAGTTCGTGTTCTTGCCTCGGCGCTGCTTTAATTGCCACACAATCAGTCACCTAGCCGCAGATTGTAAGAACGACTCATTATGTTCCAAATGCGGCTCCGCCGATCACAAATCTACGTCCGATACCCCGTGTCAGACGGCAGCCTTTTGCATTGGTTGCAAGAAGCAGGGTCATACTTGCTATAGTGTGAAGTGCCCAAAAAACCGTAAACCCTCCAACTAATGACCTCGTCACTAACTCTTTTGTCGTGGAATATAAACGGCTCTTTTATTAATAAACTTCCGGTTCTGGAAAGGCTCCGTTCTGAGTTTAGTGTGATTTGTCTCCAGGAACATTTTGTTACAAAAGATGATCTGAACATATTTGAGCTTGACGATATGAAAATTGACTGTGTATCGGCTAGACGACCGAACAATGGAAGCCGACCCTCGGGTGGACTTATTACGTTTGTGAAATCAGCGTTTTTTTCTAGTATCTTCGAAGCAAATGATTGTTATATAGCTGTGAGAGCGAATTGTTCTGTTTGTATCTTCCCACAGACTACAATAATGACCAATCTGAGCGTAAATTTGCGCTATCTTGTGAAAAATTAGGTTCATGTACAGACAAAATTCGACACTTAGGTTTACCTTGCATTATAGCCGGTGACTTTAATTGTAATCTGTCCGAGCCGAATTCTCAAGCTTCACCGCGTACAACACTAGTTAAGGGCTTATTTAGTGATTTCTTGTGTGTTTTAGATAAATCGTCCAATTTTACGTATGTTCACACGTCCTCGCGAACTTCCAACTGGACCACGTTGTAGTATCGTCAGATTGGCGAGCGGATATAGTGAAGGTTATGTTTGAATATCAGTTGTCTGATCATCTTCTCATAACTTGCTCTATCGATATGCCATCTTCTGGCCGCCAAACCGCACCTCTTGCTCCTTCAGCACCTCGACTCCGTCGTAACTGGTCGAAAATTGATCAAGCCTTATTCATCGAGTCGGTAGATTCAGTCCTGAATAAAATCAGCGTCCCCTTTCATCTCCTTAAGAAGTCACTCCAGTTACCTCAAAAAGAGGTTTCGATTTGTCTATATATATATTGCGCAGAAATCTGCCATGCTCTCCGCTTCACAGAAAAACAAGCTGTTCCTTTGCAACAAATTCGTAAAGGAATCATTCCCGGGTGGTCGTCAAATCCAGATCTCGTCATTTCATGTAGTCAAGCTAAATTTTGGTTTTCAGTATGGAAAGAGGTTTTCCAACTTGGAAAACCTAACTCTAATGGCCTAAAAACTAGTAGATCTTTCTTATTCACACTAAAGGATAAAATTGATATCCCAGAAAAATTATTCCTATTTGGGCAAATCAAACCACACAAGGAATACAAACCTAAGCCTATTCAGTGTCAGAAGTGTTTCAAACTGAGACACACGACAAACAAATGCAATGAAATTCTCCAAGAGTGTAGTAATTGTAAATCTTTCCATCCTAAAGAGCTGACAACTTGCAACAACACTCAGCCTACATGCATCAATTGCTAAGGCCCACATGAATCTACAAATAAATCATTATGCCCTGCATACAAGAGAAGAGCTCTAACGCTCCAAATATCAACAGAGAAGGCCATCCCATACCCTTTTGCTGCAATGGAAGCAAATGCTGCCCAACAATACCAAATAAAGCCTGTAATGAAACCAACCAAAACCCCCAAGTCAAATGCCCCCAATCCATCAAGCACCCCATATAAAACACCATCTTCTAAGCCCCCTAGCTCCAATACATATCAGAAGGAATCACCAAGCCAACAAGCCTCCTTTTCCGGTGAGATAAGGCCAGCCTGGCCCTCCCTCCCAAGAAGAAACAAACCAGAAACACTACCAGGAATCAATCCCTTAACCAACAAACAGGATGCACTACCAAAAATGCAATCCCCAAATATATGCTTATTCATTCTAAACTGTAATGCAGTTCAGGCCATGAATATACATCAACTACAGAAAACAAAAATTATTGCAGAATTGGCAAAAATCTACATCCCAGATGATATGCTCATTCAAGCAAAAAAAGATCTTGCTTTACTTTTAACAAAGCTGAACATTGATACACAGTCATATGAAGAATAAATCAACAACACAACATTTATCAGTACTCCAATGGAATGTAAGATCACTCACAGAAAATAAGCTAAATGATCTAATATCATTTATGAATAATAATCCCATTAAAATTGCTTGCCTCCAGGAAACACATTTAACCCAAAATCAACAAATAAAGTCTCTGGGATAAACTCTCCTGAGAAAGGATAGATCTTCAGAGAGAAAAGGAGGTGGTGTAGCTTTATTAGTTAATAATAATACAAAATTTTGTGGCATCAATTTTCCAGATTTTGAAAATGATGTTGATGTAATTGGTATAAGTGTTTGGCTGAATAATTTAAAAACCTACATAATAAGCTTTTATAACCCTTATGACAAAACTACAGATGCCAAGGATTTCTTTAATTATATAAATAATTCTAATATGTTAAAAAATATCATTATTTGTGGTGATTTCAATGCCCACAGTCTTTTGTGGGGGAATAAACCACCAAATAAAGCTGGTAAATTTATTGAGCATATGACTTCAAATAAAAATGAATTAGCTGTTGCTACCCCTCCAAACCTGAATACATATTTCAACCCCAAAAGTGGCAAATCCTCCACAATTAACCTACAAATTGTGTCATTAAATTTTTTGAACAAAATTTACATAAATAAAATTGATAGTCTATGTACAGACCTCTTTGCTATAGTTTGCTCCCTAAGTGAACCTGCTGGAACTTCATCTCATACCTCCAAATATATCAACACTAAAGCAAATTGGTCTATTTTCCAAAATAAGCTAAATGATGAAATTACAAGTTTCACCCAAAGTTCATGCATTTCTAACACAACAGTTGACACACATGCTGAGGCGTTGACATCTTTACTAATAAATACAGCTAATCATGCTATCCGCAGGAAAACACCTAAGAAAACATTCCCTAAACAAATTCCTAAAGCATGGTGGACAAATGAGTGCCTAAATAAATGGAGGATAAAAAAGGCAGCTAGGACTGAATTCATAAAAAAACCAACACCTACTATATATTTAAAAAAATTACAAGCAGAATCTAATCTAAAAAGGACTATAATAGATGCTAAATATAAATACTGGAATAATTTTGCAAATAATCTCTCCAGAGAAACGCATGAGCCAATTATACATAAAGTCATAAGCCACATATGTGGGAAAAAGACTTCTCCCAACCCACTCCTGTATGAGCTTATTCATAATAATACCCATTATGAAAATGATAATGAAAAGGCTAACCTATTTGCAACTCTTTTTGTTAATAAGCTAACATCAAACAATCAAAGCAAACTGTCCACAATTCCTATGAACCCTAGTTACCAACCACGCCCAGGATCCGAGTACACAACTAACCCATTTTCAATCCAGGAATTGAATAATGCAATACATTATATTAGGACCAAAACTAGCAGCAGCTATGACAATATACACCCTACATGGATAAAGAATCTCACACCTTCATACAAACAAGAACTGATAAATTTTTATAATAACGATTGGGCATCTTCTAGGTTCCCCAATGTATGGAAGTGTTCGTCCCTCCTACCAATCCTAAAGAAAAATAAACCAAAAGATACCCCTGAGTCCTATAGGCCCATAATGATTACACCTGTGATGGGGAAAATAATGGAGAAAATGATTTATCACAGACTCCTCTGGTTTTTTGAGAAAAATAACATGATCCCACACACTCAAACTGGATTCAGGAAATACCACTCCTCAACAGATGCTTTCATTTTGCTAACAAATGCAATAAATGAATCTTTCTCAAAAAATATCCTAGCGGCAGCTTTCCTAGATTTTGAAGGAGCGTATGACAATGTGAACCACCAAATCCTTTTAAATAAACTTGCAAACCTTGGAGTACCTCCTAAGTTAGTATCCTTTATTAAATCCTTCATAGAAGTGCGAAGTTTCATTGTTTGTGTTGGTTCAGCCTCTTCACCCCAAAAGACAATATCCAAAGGCCTACCTCAGGGAGCAGTCCTTAGTTGCCTCCTATTTGCCCTATATCTCTGGGATATGAACCTACCCCACACGAATCTACAATATGCTGATGATCTGGTGCTATGGTCATCTGGCAACACCTTTCAGATAGCACAGTCAAATCTGCAAAAGTCACTTTTCCAGTTTGAAAAATTCTCTCAACATTCAGATTTACCCATTGCACCCACCAAGTCAAAAATAATCCAATTTCACCGGAAGCGAAACCATGTTAATACAAAACTAACTCTAAATAAAACAACTATTCCAGAAGATAATAATATTAATTACCTAGGTCTCATGCTTGACCAAAAACTTAATTTGCACCTCCACATTTCAAACACAATAAAAAAATGTTATAGAAAAGCAAATATACTAAAAAGACTTCTTTCCACACCCTGGGGTTGTAAGGAGAAAACCTTACTCCAGTTTTATAAATCACATATAAGACCCCATATTGACTATGGGCTCATTGTCTATGGTGCATGTGCAAAGACCCAGATGCAAAAAATTGAAACAACACAAAATGATATAATACGTCTCATATTTGGTCTTAGGAAACCCACAAGCACGAAGTTTCTGCTTATGGAGAGTGGATTAACAACAATAAGGGAGAGACGTAGCTTTCTCTTGATAAAACATCTTACAAAAATAAAATCAATTAGCTCACACACATTACATAATTGGTTAAGAAATCCAGCCATGTATAGAGGTATTGCAGATGAGTATGCCAATATTCAAAAGAAGTTCCCTGTACCAGCAAAGTCTATTGCGCCTACTTTCCCCCAATCCCCTCCATGGAATTGGTCATTTCCCATAATAAATACTGAATTTTCAAAATGGAATAAAAATTTAACCCCCATTGCTTTTGTCCAGAAAAAATTTGCAGAACTTAATACAATTACCTATAAAAATCACTTCCAAATATTCGTTGATGGGTCAAAAATGAATGAGAAGGTTGCAAGTGGTGTTTTCCTTCCTCACCTGAAAATTGCAATGGGTGAAAGATTATTTAATAATTTATCTATAATGTCTGCTGAGTTAAATGCCATAATCATGGCATTAGAACACCTTAAGCAAAACCAATCTTTGATTGAAAATTCGAATAATATTATCATCTATTCCGACTCTTTATCAAGCCTTGAATTGCTGGCCTCAGCTCCTCAATATAAGTTGGACATTGACACTTATAATTGTCACAGTATTATTGATAATCTTGCTTCAAGTGGCATAAAAACTTACTTTCAGTACATTCCTAGCCACTCTGTCAAAAGTGGTAATCATCAGGTTGATGAAATAGTAAAAAATGCTATAAATATTGACCAGCCAAGTGGGAGACCAATTCCAATTAGAGATATTTACCTATGGAGGCTATCAGATATTAATTTTAATAAGATTAATCCTATCCTTTCCCCCTTTCCCAATAAGTATCTTTCTAAAATTTATCATAGAATTCGTTCTGGAACAAATGGACTAAATTTCCTTGCATTCTAATATAAGCTTTCTAATTCAAGTGGTTCAATTCCCCTGTCCCCTCTTTGCAGGCATTACAATATGAATAATGAAACAATTGACCATTGCCTATTTGAATGTAATATGCTGCCGTCTGCACAACATACCTTGCTTTCTAAACTGTTAAAATACTTCAAACACCACAAAATCCCACTATCAGCCAAGAGCCTAGCCAACTATACCTGCACAAGGAGCATAGAAATCGACATCTATCATCTTATATTTGAACTCCTAGAGTCGAAAGATCTGCTGAGAGATATCTGAATATATATAATAAATATGAGGCAATCAAGCCAGTAGCTCTGTAGCCCACAGAGTGAAACAAAAGGAAAAGGGCTAAATAGTTTTACTGAAAAGCCTGCTTGCTGTTAAATAGAAGAAGAAGAGTGTGGACGTCCGAATATGGGTATTGTGAACAGCATACGGATTTTCACGAAGCGAAGTTTTCTAAGGCCCTGGCTCGGCATCGGAAAAATCTAGTCAATCATTATTCTGCCCGTGCCAAACAAGATAGAAATATGATCTTCAAGTTTGTCTCTCGTTCTGCAAAAAATTCTTCTTCACCATCCCCAGCTCCTGACCCCTCCATCCAACAATCTTACGAGGCTTCCTTAGATCAGTTTCTATCTTCTCATCCTGATGAAGATTTTATCGTCAGTCCCCGCTCTGTTGAAGATGCCATCTGCAGACTCAAATGGAAAGGCTCACCGGGCATTGACGAAGTCAGTGCGATCCACTTGAAACACGGAGGTAAACTTCTCGTGGCATATCTCTCTCTGCTTATGCAGATGATTTTCTCTCAAAGGACTGTTCCTGCCTCTTTCTGCATCGGAGATCTGACTCCCATTTCTAAAAAGGGAAAATCTGAAACTCAATGTACAGCATTCCGTCCGATAACTGTAGCTACGTCACTGTGCAAGCTCTTCGAGTTACTGTTTATACAGGAACTCGAAAAAGTGTGCTACACTCCTCCGCATCAGTTCGGCTTCAAGCAAGGAACTGGATGTGCTGATGCCCTAACAGTCGTTGCTAATGTCTTGATAGATGCCGAATCTTCTGGAGAAAGCCTTTCTTTGGCAGGACACGACATTAGACGTGCATTCGACTCTCTAATCCATGCTGTGATGCTTTTGAAGGCCGGTAAACGTGGTTTGAATCTAGCTGTCATTCGTTCCCTCAGGAATCTGTATTCTAGATTACGAATCCGACTGAAGCTACCTCCTGACAAGGGTTTGACCCCCATTCCGCGCACCCGACTAGTTCCAGTCAAGAAAGGAGCGCGTCAAGGAGCAATCACCTCTCCTGACCATTTCAATAACTATGTCCTTGATGCACAAGATCAATGTCCATCTTCACTGATTCTGCCATCTGCTAACTTGTCTTTGGTATGTTACGCGGACGAAATCCTGAATCTTAGCCGAACCGTTCAGCGGGAAATTGATATCTTCAAAATCCTTGAAGCCGAATATCTTAAAGTTGGACTTCAGTTCAACTCTTCAAAATCGGAAATCGTCCTATTCAATTGGAAAACTGATTTTTGTGTTCCTACCATTGCCCTTGGTTCTAGCTCTGTCCAGCCAGTGAAATCACCTTATTTATCTAGGTTTACCCATAGGTTCGTCTATCCGTAACACCCGAAAACTTCTCCTCGAACAGCTTAAACGACGAATTTCAGCGTCTTACGCTTCAGTTGTATTGTGCAAACTCCGATTCAACCGGCTGCTTCTAGCAAACTCGTATAACGCCATCGCTCTTCATCACATTTTATATGCCACGCCCTTCTGAAAACTTCTCACTAAAACTGACCAGAATATAATCAGAGCGATGTATTTTCGTTTTGCGAAGTATTTGCTTCGTCTACCTCCGTGGTATAGGAATTCGCATGTAATTGAAAATTTTAAAGTCGCAGACCCTGACGTCACCGTCGCTAGATGAATAGCGAAGCATAATAGAAAAATACACCGAAATCCACATGAATGGTCCCACCTGCTCATTCAGTGAAGCAGTGATTCGGTTTCTTTGTCGGTTCAGTTTGTTATAGTTTGTACATTCTTTTTTTGCTTTTTTCTTTTAAGTGCTCCGTCTTGTTGTATGTTGATTTGACGGGTTTTTCAATAAATAAATAAATAAATAAAATAGATTAGAAATAAAGCAACAATTTCAAATTAGCTTGAATTTGAAATTGGCTTCACTTTGCGTGACTAGTTATAAATCTTGTAGTGACACTTCTTTGTCCAAGAATCGAACGATCTTTGAACCCGTGATAAATATTTTAAGACCAAATTTTAGACCAGTTTGGTTATAAAACAAAAGGAATGCAAGGCCTTGAAAGACTGGAAAAGAAACTACTTTTTAACAAAAAGTGGTTGATTGGCTAAGAAAGAGGGAAGGTCGCAAAACGGATCAAGTAGCAAAAGGAATATAACTTACGGATGAGAGACAAATCGGGGTAGTTTTGCCTCGGAACCAAGGAATATGAGTAAGTGTTTTCTTTATGAATTACGATAAAGAGCTACTACTAGCCTGCATGAATTTCCTTTGAGAATAACACTCAAATAAAGTAACAAACTTCAGAAAGATTTCTGTCGCTGGGATTAAATCAAGATCCTACTTTGAATTAATTTAATACTTTCATTTAAGCCACATAAACTGTAATTAGGGCGAAAATTCCCCTTTGAGGGTTGCCAATAGATTTATAGAGGATTTTGAATCTTACTAATTAGTGATGTAATCCTGAGGTCCTTTGTGATCAATAAAAAGATTCGTAATCTAATTAAATTTATTAGAGGCGGAAACACCTAAAGATTCTAATTAGGTTTTATTCATTTGGTGATTGATATTTCAGTTAATATATTTCAACTATCAAAGGCTTGGGGTAGTTAGACAAAAAAAGCAGCACTGTTAAGGTTGTAATAAACTAAAATTAATTTCTTCCCAAAAATTTAAGCTTCGAATAACTGAGGGTTCAAAGAGGAAAGGAACATTAACCAAGAAGTCAACGTTAGAAGAGCCCTTTGTGCTCCCCTTTTTCAGCCTAGAGTTCTTTGGAACTTAACTTGACTGTATAAAGACCTTATATCCGAAAATTGGAATTATCGGACAACAGCATTACTTGTCCCCCTCCCCCCTTTTGCAATCTTCGGAGGTTTATACGAAGAAGAACACTGTTCCCTTTCTAATCATTCTTTCATTTCGTTAAACCCGTACTGCATGTTTATGCAAAGGTGGCCTCGATGTTTATACAGATAGGTTAAGGGAAAAGGGAATAATATTTTCAATTTAAGAATTTCCAGACCTTTATGTCCAGATATATCCAATTGAGAGTTTTCCCTGCTAAAGTTAAAGCTTACTATAGGTCCAAGGAACACAAAGCCCTTTTAAAGAAATAATGTAATAAATTAGAACGAGTCAAGTACGGTAATTCTTAGTTTGGATCAGCCGAAAAACAATAGTTTGAACTAAAGTATTTTTAATAAAGGATTTTTAATACCTCAGAACTCAAGCCTTGACTAGCTATTCAAGTGTAACTCTTTTAAGTAGAACATTCGATAGCCTAGAATTAACTTAATCTTTTTCTTTTTGGTAAACATTGGTGGATTGAACAAGTAGACCATAGACATTAGACCTAGAAGAGGTTTAGAAATATTCAACATAATCAGAATTAGAATATTTTTTTTTTATCTTCTTTTGTAATAAAAATCTGTTGTCACTGAATTCTGAGTACCGATTTCTTACCCAAGCCTCAGTTTGTAACACGCTACCAAATTTTTAGCCCTGATAAGTAGGGGCAACCTTACATCTGGTCGCAGCAGTACTCAAGTTCGGTGCAACTTTCGTTTAAGTGGGGGAGGATTAATAAAATTTATAGAATTGGTAAAATTTAGTCCTCTGTTCCTCACAAGAAGGTGTGTGTTCAGTTTCTGACGAATATCGTCAAGCCCAGCAGCGACAGAAAAGTTGGAAAAAAGTGTTCATAAAAAAAGAATTATGCAAATGACTAATACCAAAACAAAAACTTAATTGTAAGCAAAAAAAAAACTAACAAAGATTTGTCAGTGGTGTATACTTTATTAGAACTTGGATCGTATGTGCAGATAATGTGCATAAGAAATGATTTCAGGGTCCCTTCTGTCGAAATATTTCATACAAAGCAGTAAATTCCATAAATAATTATTAAGACTATTTGGGATTGATTCATATTCTTGGGAAAAAGTAAGCTAGTGACACATATTCAATTGGAAACATAGTACATAGTTTGAAGTTGCAAATTGGTGATTTTTTACAAATTTAACTTGCCAAAAATTCAAAATAGATAAATAAAATTAACTAGTCTTATTTTTAATCCAAATCTGTATAAATTTTTTTTTACAACCCAAGTAATCTTAGCAAATCAATTTGAGAACATCCGGCTTTTAGCTTGACCTAAGAAAAACGGTCAATTTTCGGCAACCAGTTAGACGTTTATTACGATCAGTTCAACTAATACTTACAACACTCGATTCTCTGGAAAAGCGAAAACTGATCAATTTATTCTTTCTTTAGAAGTAACTATATCTGAGAGCACGAGCTACAGGTTTCCAAGGTTGTTTTCAGACTACAGGTTTACTGGAGTTATTGGAGCTATTGGATTTTTAAGGAGTTATTGGAGCTTTGGTAATTTTAAGCCTTTCGCCTAATAGAATCATAGTAAATCAAACAACTCTTAATAACAAATTGGAACCTTACTCATAATTAGTAACAGTAGAACCTCCATCCCCCAGGTGTTTTTTTTTGAGCGATTGGGTCTCTTGGTCCAAAGACACATCCTAATTCTGCACAATACAATAAACGAAGTGTTGCACCTGTGGTTAAAATTTATCTGACAGGTGTTTTTTATTTTTATCGAAACAGGAGTAATTCAGTGAGGATCAGAAGAAATAGATGATCAGAAGAAAAATATAAAGAAGAAAAGGAAAAACATGAGCCAAACATTTGTTTTTGTCAATTCATCCCTGGTTCCTGTTTCTTTAGCCTTTTGATTCTTTTCATCTTTTTTTCTTTTTGTGGAACTAAATGAAAAAAGAAATTACAACTAATTGTATCTTCTTTTCTGGTTTAAAGTATTTGGCTGTTTAAAAATCCCAATTATTATGTATTCAGTTTTGGACAATGTCAACTTCTATTTCTTTTGAGATTATCAATTTAAGAGGAAATTTTATCAGAATATAGGGATTTGCCTTTTTCGGTTCGTGTGGTTCCACATTGGTTATTGGAGGAAAAAAAGATCTTTACTTTCAAAAAACAGAATTACCAGAAAATTGTATAAATATCAAAGTTCTAATTTAAATATAAGAATTAACCAGCGTGAAACATCATGAATTTTTCATCAAAAACTTTGTTGTAGACAAGCATTTTTTACATCCATCACATTTCATACAATCAGACAAATATGTCTGCTTTTCACAGAATCACTACTTTTCACAGAATGATGATGAAATCGCTAAAAAAAAACTAAACACTAAAAAAAATTGAACAAAAAACTAATTTGATGTATTACTAATTGGTTGTAAGAATAATAGCCACAAACAAATAAGGACACAGCTTGTGTTACAACAATCTTCCTTTACACCCATTTGTGCTTATTGTGAAAATCGTACAGGGAAATTTGTGAAAATGTACTGCCTGTGAAAATTGATAAAATCAGAAACTTTTTTGTAGATATGAGAGGTTTCACACCTGATTGCAGTCTTTGATAAGTATTCAAACAACTTGCAAAGAATACTTCTCAAATACATCAAATACATACATACATACATGTTATTGGCTACTCATCCGTATGCCATCTTTGGTGTTTGTTCAAATTTCCTGCTTGAGGAAAGGTTTGGTCACATATGCATTCTTTGATGGGTGTTCAAATTTGATGACTGAGAAAAAGTCTTGTCACAAACATCACACTTGAACGGTTTCTCACCCGTATGAATTCTTTGATGTATGTTCAAATACGATGAATCAGAAAAGGTTGTGTCACACACATTACACTTAAACGGCTTCTCACCCGTATGCACTCTTTGGTGCTGGTTCAAAACGTCCGCTCGTGAAAACGTCTTGTCACATACATCACACTTAAACGGTTTTTCACCCGTATGGATTCTTTGGTGCTTGTTGAAATCCTGCATACGAGAAAACGTCTTGTCACATACATCACACTTAAACGGTTTTTCACCAGTATGTACTCTTTGGTGTTTATTCAAATTTGATTAGTAAGAAAAGGTCTTGTCACATTCATCACACTAAAATGGTTTCTTACCCGTATGAATGCTTTGGTGCTTGTTGAAATCCTGTATTCGAGAAAAGGTCTTGTCACATTCATCACATTTAAACGGCTTCTCACCTGTATGTACTCTTTGGTGTTTATTCAAATTTGATGAGTTAGAAAAGGTCTTGTCACATTCATCACACTTAAACGGTTTCTCACCCGTATGCGTTCTTTGATGGGTTTTCAAATGTCCTGCTTGAGAGAAGGTTCGGTCACATACATCACACTTATATGGTTTTTCACCCGTATGCAATCTTTTATGTTTGTTCAAATTTTCTGCCAGAGAAAAGGTCTTGTCACATTGATCACATTTAAACGGCTTCTCACCTGTATGCACTCGTTGACGGTGGTTCAAATGCCCCATTTGAGAAAAGATCTTGTCACATATCTCACATTTATAGGTTTTTTTCACTTTATGAATTCTTTGATATTTTTCTAATTTTCTACACTTTTTACTTTGCACGTAAATTATCGAACCATTTTTCTGATTTTCTAAGCCTTTTCCTTCCGATTCAGAAGCATATCCATTTGAAAAACCGCTTAAAGAGGGATTCTTTGAAACAACTAATGACGTATTTCCCTGTAAGTGTAGCCCAGATACGTTTTGTGAAATGTGACCTAAAATTAAAAAGTCTACAGAATTTAAAAAAAACGAATGAAACAATAAATCAGAACTCAAAATACAGAAAACAAAAAAAAACATATCTTTCAATATGTTTAAAAGTCTACACAGTAAAAAAAAACGAATAAAACTAAGTATCTAAACTCATAAAAACTCAAAACAAAACATAAAACCAAATATCTAAAGTAAAAAAAAACTCAAATCAAAACATTAATCTTTCAATATCTTTTAACAACTAACAGCCTACAGAGATAAAAAAAACAGTATATCTTTCAATAGGTTTAAACAACTGATTTTATTTTCGACCCCCCTTCTCTCCCTCGCGGTGATACTATAACTAGCTTCTAAAATTAGTTTTTCTAATTTACCAAAATAAGTAAAATGAAACCTTAAACAATCAAAAGTATACCTAGGGGTAAACCAAATCATGAGTGAAGGATAGAAAATATTACAACAAATATTGGGACTTATTGTAATTAAAAGAGGAAAAGCTAATAGAACACACATCATCTGCTGAAGGTAATTTTTTGGGGGGTAGCCGCAAAGCTTTGGATTAAAAAAACAAAGAAAGTGACTCTTTCCTCAGGTCTTAACAATGCCAGTTTAGATAGGGATAAATCCTTTTAATAAAAAGTGAAAAGCAAGGACAAAAAATTCTGGATATTTCAGTAACATATTCAGTGATACCGTCGTCAGAAAATATCCAGTATTTTTTTTCATTGTTTTTCACTGTATATTAAAAGGATTTATCCCTATTTTAAGTATTTTTTACGACCGTAATAAAACAGTATTTTCGCCATTTTTTCTTTAATCCAATCAGACTCGCTATTTTCTTCTAGCTAGATAGGCAGTTCAATCTAGCTTCTAGACAGTTCAGATCAAAAAAGCCAATTTTCTGTTTCTTTAAAATTAAACTTGAAATCAAAATAATAGACAGAATTATCTATTAATTTATAAAGAAATATATACACTATAAATATGGATTGTATAATCTATATAGTCATGTAGTTTAAAGGCTTAATATCAAGCTTATTGAAAAATAGTAAAACCTACCAAAGCATTTTCGAGTGAAAATTTAAAATATTTTTGAAAGACTACGAAAACGGTTTGGCAAACATATGCATATTGGAATAGGATAAAACAAAAGTTCCATCTTAATATTAGGTCCCATTGTCATATTTTTGTCTAAGAAAATATTATCCAAAACATTTCAATGAACAAAAACACAATATTTCAGATGTACCTTCATTGTTAGAATATTTGGATTCCTGGATGTCGTAATCAAATTTACATGGTCCTGAAATGCTAGGTGAATTAAGCAAAGGAACATCTTCCCGCTTCGGTGACAAATGATGGTCTGGAAAATGAAAGGGCTTCTCGCTGTCACCTGGTGAAGCATCTTCAACTTCTAAAAGGAAATTTAAATTTAACAGACATAGAAAAATTTAATAGTAAAGCTTACTAAACAAACCTGACAGCTTTTTCTTCTTAGTTACGTGTAAAAATTTAAATATAGAGACATTACATGTATACATTAAATAAGATGTATATGCAGGTTTTTTCTTGAATCTTTTTTAAAATATACTTTTTATACAACAAAAGAAAACCAGAAACATTCATTAAAATTCATTAAAATGGAACGAATTAAAAATTGATATTCATTGCAAAACAAATTCATAGCATAGAACGAGTTGCTCAATAAGTGTAGGTTAAGGATAACGTATGAAAAAAAAAAACATTTTGCAGCCAGACAATCACAAAAAAACATTAAAAGTAAAAGAATACCAATTGATTGGGGTTTTCTGTATTAGTTCCGCCTCCCACAGTTTAGCAGCTGAATTCAACTAACTTTATTCCTCTCTTACATGTATTATGATTAGATATTCCTATTTGAACCCTCAAAACTACCCCTGCTTTGGTAGAAACATTTCGTTGGTCATACCTACACAGAGAAAAGATTGACAGAAAGTTTTTCCACCGGATGATAACTTGTCTCACCAAACTTAAAAATTAAAGCTAATAAATTTAATTTAAATGTGTTTTGCGCCACAAAGAAGTCTTTTTTATCATCCCTAAGTTCTTAATTGTTAGATCAAAGTACATATACTCCTACTACTACTAACAACTCAACGCAGCACCAAGCTGCCAGAGGCCAACATAGCTTCAAAAGCTTTTCCTCGATCCCAATATATTCAATGCTTCCCTCTTTACAACCTCCCAGGAAGTTTCCATTTCCTTTATATATCTTTTATGATATCCTCCCACCCCAACCACGGACGACCTGTTGTCCGTTTAACGTTAGACGGTTGGCCAAAAGAACAATCTTTGGCAATCTGTCATCCTTCATCCGCGAAACGTGCTCTATCCATCTCAACCTTTCTCGAATTATAGCCCTAGAAAGCGGAATCACTTTTCGTACAGTCTAGGGTTTGAAATACAGTGTGTCAGCCTAGTACTCAGAAAAATTCGTAGGTAAAATCTCTGGACAACGTCTAACAAATCTTCGTCCACTTTTCGGAGTACCCATGCTTCAGAGCCATATCTGAGCACTGTCAACACTTTAGCTTTAAAAATTATAATATTATTTTCAAACTTATCTTCCTATTTTTTCAAGCTTTTTTTAACAGTGAAAAAACACCCTTAGCCTTGGCTATTCTATTTTTAACATCTTCACTTCTCCCAGCGTCTTTACTAATAATACTACCAAGGTATGTGAAGCTGTCCAGAAGATCAATCTTTTCGTTACCCAACGTCACTTTTTCATCTTCACTTATTCCAAGCGTTAGTGACTTTTTTAACATTGATTTTTGAATCTATTTTGCTTCCTGAGCTCGCAAAACCTCTAAAATTTCTTTCATTTTGCTCACACTTTCATCTGCTCAGCTTAAATCGTCAGAATAATCTAAGTCCATGGCTTTTTTCCCTCCCCATTTGATTCCGTGCGCTCCCATTCTCTTTCCTGTGCTTCTTAAGACAAAGTCCATCAAAATGATCCATATGAAGGAGGACAGAACACAACTCTGCTTAATTCCTGATTGAACACAAAACCTGCTGCTAACCTCATTTCCTATCTTGACCGCAAACAGTGTTATTTTCGTTCATAGCACTAATCACTTTAGTGTAACCCTTTCCTTGTCACTAATTGGGGCCCAATTCCTATCTTTAACCGGGACAAGTCCGGATTGCCATCTTTCACTTGCATAATTCTTGTACATGCCCCATCTCTGGTCTATTAAACATAAATCTGTAGCTTTTCTTTTATTCTGTAACAGAAAATTTAACTGTATAACTTACCGATTTTAATAAAAGGATTCTCAGAAACTGTGATGGGATCAGGCATTTTCGGAATTTGTGGCAAGTCCATGAAAGATCTTGGAACAGAGTTAATGCAAATTATGAGAAGTATAATACTATCATCTAAACTAGGATACAACACAGATTTTAGTCAGGACAGCCCTAAAATAGAAAAGAAATAAGAATTGATGACTAATAATGACTTTTAACCACTACAGAGTATATTTTATCTTAATAAAGTTGAAAGAAAAGGCTCAACTCCTTCAGCAGTCAAAGACATTACAAATCTGATTATTTTTCTAAACCTTTAGAAGAAGACTGTGACACAACTGCCATGGTGGCAATTCAAGTTGAAGATATACAAATACCCTAATTAAATTTTCTTTTTTCTTAAATTCCGTGGCTTTGTATTTTTTGTATGCACAATAACATTCACCATCTATATTATCCTGCTGTCCAGAATCAGTAATAGTTTTGTTTGAAACTAAGCCTGTCACCATGAAAACATAATTATAGAGAGGTAGCAAGTTATTGGGAAAATGTTACATAGCCTATAAAGGAATGCAATTTCAAAAGCAAAGGAACTTAATGTATTCATTAAAAAAAAGAAAATAGTGGATAAAAAGAAAACAAAAGCAGAAGAGCTGGCACATAAATTTTTCAACCGTTTTTCCAGATATTAAAAATAATATAAATTTATATATAGATAATAAATATCTTATCTCCTTTATATAAATTTCTTATATATATTAGAAGAATTACCTATATTGTTTGCAGTATACACAGCAATTAGTTTGAAGGCGGGCAACGAGGAGGACCTATGGCTGTCCCTCAAAACTGTTGCTTTGAATGTAAATTCTTGGTTTCATGCTAATTGACTAATATTTAACCTACAGAAGTTGGGATCAAGAATCCTGGAGTCCTAGAGAGTCCCCTCCTGGATTTTGAAAAATACAGTTTTGAGGGGTATTTTCATTGAAAAAAACTGTAATTTCCACCCTTTAACTTTTACTGTAACGGACTGTATAACTTGTACATAATTTGTACTGTATAACTCTCACTAGAAAAATTTGTACTATACAGAGAAAAAGAAAACAAGAAAGGAAGAAGAAAGAAAGAGTAGAAAAAAGAAAAGACAAGAAAATTCCTTGACTTGTGGAGATAGGGATGGTATTTACAAAACAAAATATAACATAAATTAATAATACATTCAACCCCCGCTACTTTAGGCGAAAGGGACTATCTCTGTCAATCTCTTTTAATGTGTATAGTGATGATGATTCACTTGCTAAATAAAATAGCTTATAATTGTTGGCAATCTGGGGAAGTTGATATCTTAATCTACGTCTTGATCTCTTATTTTTAACAAACAGAAAACAAAAATTTATTCCTAGCTCTTGATAAATGACTATCCTTAGTTTCAACCAGAAATGTCATTCTATGAAAAAAATAATCTATAGGTTTGATTTTTAAAAACCATATGCCCAAATTAAGGTGAAAAATGTGTTCCAAATCAAGAATATACAGAAATAAAAAAGAAGTTTTAGTTTCAGATAGATTTTCTGTCTTACTAGGGTGTGTTAAAAATGGCCCGGGATTGTTGTTGATTTATTTTGAACAATTTGGAGCCTTCGTAAATGTTAAGGGAAAATCAACATCCAAAACATTCGGAAAATATTGAAAAAAGCATTCAACTAGGCTAATGAAAAATATAAAGTACTCAGGAGTTGGTTTGGAAACAGAAAAATTTAATCTATGCAAACAACCCAGATTCCTATACACTGTTGCCACGTGTTTATTAATATGGGCTTTAAACGACAAAGCTGAATCTATATAAGTACCTAAATATCTAAATACATCAACTCTTTCTGTGACAAAAACTCCAATAATTAAAGTTCGAAAGAGCAAACACTTCCTGACCTCGAAGCTCTCCCAAGAACGATAAATTCTTACTTCTTTAGGTTAGGTATTAGTCAAATAGCATAAAACGAATAATTTACATTAAAAGCAACAGTTTAGAGGGACAACCATAAGTCTTCCTCGTTGCCCGCCTTCAAACTAAATGCTGTGTATCCTGCAAACAATATAGGTAATTCTTCTAATATATAAAAGAAATTTATATAAAAGAGATTATATGCCTTGGGGCATATAAGGTTTTTATAGAAAGTGTTGTCGTAGAAACCTCAAAAAGGGTTTATTCCATTGGAAATTGAAATGGGTAGTGACCTTTTTAACAGTCGAAAGTAATTGGAGGGTAAATAACCCCCCTCTCACGCCCACCATTTTCCCAAACACACAAATCAAACTGTTGAGATAGCCAGTTAGTTCACCGGAGTTGAACGGTCTGACAATTAGGTCTTTCCGGAGTACAATTCCCCCCCCCCTAGAGCCCTCAGAGCAAGGGTTATAGGTTATGCCCTGGGGGCAAGGGTTGTAAGTTTTTCCTTGGGGCATATAAGGTTTTTATACAAAGCATTGTCGTAGAAACTTCAAAAAGGGCTTATTCCATCGGAATTTGAAATGCTAGTGGCGTTTTTAAAAGTAAAAAATAATTGGAGGGCAACTAACCCCCCTCTCACGATAAAATTTTGCCCCCCCCTCCCCTCTCAAAATCAATATTTTGAGATAGATATTATTTTCAACGTAGTTGAAAGTTCCAAAAACTATGTCTTTTAGGATGACAACCCCCCAAAGCCCTCAGGGTAAGTTATACCCTTGGGGCATATGAGGTTTTTATAGAAAGCATTGTCGTAAAACTTCAAAAAGGGCTCATTCGATTGAAAATTGAAAGGGCTAGTGCCCTTTTTAATAGTTGAAAGTAATTGGAGGGCAACTAACTGCCTCTCACTCCCACCATTTCCCCAAACACATCCAATACAAATTTCGAGATATTCATTTTATTCAACATAGTTAAAAGCTCTGGAAATTATGTCTTTGAGGAAGACAACCCCTCACAGCCCTCGGGGCAAGGGTTTTAAGTTATACCCTGGGGAAATATAAGGTTTTTATAGAATGTTGTCGTAGAAACTTTAAAAAGGGCTTATTTGATTGTAAATTGAAGGGGCTAGTGCCCTTTTTATTAGTCGAAAGTGAATGGAGAACTACTATGCCCATCTCACGCCCAACATTTCTCCAAACACATTCAATTAAAAATTTTGAGATTGCCATTTTGTTCAACGTAGATGAAAGTTCTGGAAATTATGATTTTGAGGATGACAAACCCCCCAAACCCCTCAGGGAGAGGGTTTTTAAGTTGTACCCTGGGGCATATAAGGTTTTTATAGAAAGTGTTGTCATAGAAACTTAAAAAAGGGCTCATTTGATTGGAAATTGAAAGGGTTTGTGCCCTTTTTAATAGTCAAAAGTGAATGGAGAGCAACTAACCCCCTCTCACGCCCACCATTTTTCCAAACACATCCAATCAAAATTTTTGAGATCTCTATTTTGTTCAACGCAGTTGAAAATTCTGGAAATTAGGTCTTTGAGGATGATGACACAGCCCTCAGGGTAAGGGTTATAAGTTAAACCCTGGGAGAATATATGGTTTTTATGGAAAGAGTTGTAATATAAACTTCAAAAGAGCTCATTCGATTGGAAGTTAAAAGGGCTAGTGCCCATTTTAATAGTCGAACGTGATTTGAGGGCAACTAACCTCCCTCTCACGCACACCATTTCCCCAAACACATCCAATCAAAACTTGAGATTGCCATTTTGTTCAACGTAGTTGCCCCACATCCCTCAGGGCAAGGGTTGTAAGTTATGCCCTGGGGCCATATAAGGTTTTTATAGTTAGCGTTATCAAAGAAACTGCAAAAAGGGCTGATTCAATTGGAATTTGAAAGAGCTAAAGCTTTTTTAAAATTAAAAAGTGATTGGAGGGTAACTAAACCCCCTTTCACACCCACCATTTCCCTGAACATATCGAATCAAAATTTTGAGATAGCCATTTTTTTCAACGTAGTTAAAAGTTTTGCAAATTAGGCTTTTGAGGATGACAGCTCCCCCCCCCCCCCACAGCCCTTAGGGTTGTATGTTATGCTCTGGGGGCATATAAGGTTTTTTATAGAAAGCGTCGTGGTAGACACTTCAAAAAGGGCTCCTTCGATTGGAAATTGAAAGGGCTAGTACCCTTTTTAATAGCAAAAATGATTGAAGGTTGACTAGTCCCCCTCTCATACCCACCATTTTCCCAAACACATTCAATCAAAATTTGATATGGCCCTTTTGTTCAACGTAGTTTAAAGTTCTGGACATTAGGCCTTTGTGTATAACAACCCCCCCCCCAACCCTCAGGGCAAGGCTTGCAAGTTATGCCTAGGGGCATATAAGGTTTTTATTATAAGGTTTAATATCTGTATGCTACCATTGCTATTACAATTACCACTAGTCCCCGGAGTCACACCTACTAGAGAATACTGACGCAATCAATGTTGACCAGAAACAATTATTTTTTGATCAGTCTTCCTCAAATCCCATTTTTATTTAAAAGATATTCTATCTAGTCATGGGGTAGAAACTTTGCGAGTCACTGGTAGGACGCTGGTCTTCTTCGTTATTTATCAAGAGAAGTAGAGATCTGGTAAAAACGAAATGGCGGTGGTATTTCAGAACCCTCGCAGAATAATTGAAATATCTAAGAGCTATGAATTCCTAACAGAACTAATTATCAAAATAAGTTTTATTTTTATTCGTCGAAAATTACTGTATACAAAACTTCGAATACCCGATCACAAAATTCATTTATTAGTGCAACTTCAGACAAACTTCAGAAGCATATTAGAACTGCGGGATGTAGCTATAGTTATCGTGAATGAGAATAAACTTATCCACTCTGTGTGGACTGAGGCCATTTCTCTTCTAAGTCGATATCATAGTCACTATCAGGCCTACAACCAAAAATCGTCTTTCTGCGGTCACACTAGTCGCAGGGACAATAACTTTCTGGCAAGTGCGGCGACGTACAAAACTTAATCACGATTAGGTCTCCAGAGCTAAAGAACGTTGCCGTTATCGTCGTCTTCGGTTTCTTCCTATCAGAGGCAACGCGATAGCGTTGCCTATAGTAGAGACCATACGGCTCCAATGTTTTATAATTTATTATTATTATTTTTTTTCCCCAGAGGCACTTGATATGGAAGGAGTCGTCATAGAAACTTTAAAGGGGGCTCATTCGATTGGAAATCGAGAGTTCTAGTGCCCTTTTTAATAGTCGAAAGTCATTGGAGGGCAACACGCCCCCCACGTCCATCATTCCCCAAACACACCCAATCAAAATTTTGAGATAGCCATTTTGTTCAGCGTAGTTGATTACCTGATAGAAATTATGTTTTTGAAGAGGACACTCCCCCACAACCCTCAAGGCAAGGGTTTTAACTTATACCCTGGGGGCATTTAAGGTTTTTATAGAAGGCGTAGTCGTAGAAACTTCAAAAAAGACTCATTTGATTAGAAATTCAAAGGGCTAGTGACCTTTTTAATAGTCGAAAGTGATTTGAGGGAAACTAACCACCCTCTCACGCCCAACTTTTCCCCAAACACATCCAATCAAAATATTGTGACAGCCATTTTATTAAACGTATTTTTAAGTTCTGGAAAATAGGTCTTGGAGGATAACAACCCCCCCACAGCCCTCAGGGCAAGCATTGTAAGTTATGCCCTGGGGGCATATAAGGTTTTGTATAGACAACGTTGTCGTAGAAACTTCAGAAAGGTCTCATTCGATTGAAAATTTAAATGGCTAGTTCTCGTTTTAATAGTCGACAGGGATTCAAAGGCAACTTACACCCCTTCCACGCCCACCATTTCCCCGAACACATCCAATCAAAATTTTGATGTAGGCTAGCCATTTTGTTCAACGTAGTTGAAATTTCTGGAAGATATATGTTTGAGCAGGACATTCCCCCCACAGTCTTCAGGAGCAAGGGTTATAAGTTATGCCCTGGGGCATATATGGTTCTTATGGAATGCTCGTATAAACTTCAGAGGGCTCATTTGATTGGAAATTGAAAGTTCTAGTTCACTTTTTAAGCGTCAAAAGATATGGGAGGGTAACCAGCTCCCCCCAAATGCATCCAATAAAACTTTTAAGATAGCTATTTTGTTAAAAATAGTTCAAAGATCATATAAAAAAAATTCTGGTGTCGACACAACCCACCAGGGCCCAGGGGCAAGCGTTGTAAGTTATGCCCTGGAGGTATATATAGGTCTTATGGAAGGGATGCTCGTATTAACTTCAAAGAGGGATCATTTGTTTATAAATTTAAAGTTCTAGTTCAATTTTTAAGAGTAAAAACAGATTGGAGGGCACCAAGCCCCCCCCCCTCCTCCACGCCCTTTTTTGGTCCAACCAAACCGCTAAGACACGTAAGTCAGTTTTTTTTTGTAATACTTAAAAGACCAGATAATGAAAAATCAAGGTCAACACAGCCACCCAGGGCCCGAGGGCAGGGGTTGTACGTTATTCACTGGAGGACTATATGGTTCTTATTGAAGGGATCCTCGTAGAAAACTCAGAGATGGCTCATTTGATTGGAACTTAAAAGTTCTAGTTAAGTTTTTTGGAGTCAAAAGAGAATGGAGGGCAACTAGCCCCCCCTTTCAAAAATAAAATTGTGAGATAGCCATTAAGTTAAATATTTCTCAATAGTCAGATAAAAAAACTCATGTGTCGTCACAACCCCCCACGGCCCGGGGACAGGCGTTGTACGTTATGCCCTGGGGCATATATTGTTCGTATGAAAGAGATTCTCGTACAAACTTCAGAGAGGGCTCATTTAATTGGGTATTGAAAGTTTGAGCTCACTTTTTAATAGTCAAAAGAGATCCGAGGGAAGCTAGAACCCCCCCCCCCTCCCACCCACGCCTTCATCTTCAAAACAAGTCTCATTAAAATCTTGAGATAGACATCTTGTTAAAAAAAAATAGTTAACAACTCGCATAAGAAAAATACCGGTTACTAGAGAAGACCCCACAACCCGAGGAAAGGTGGTTTAAGATATGCCGAAAAGGCATGAATAGTTCTTATGAAAGGGATGCTCGTATAAACGTCATAGAGGGCTCATTTGATTAGAAATTGAAAGTTCTAGTTCATGTTTTAAGAGTCAAAGATATCTGAGTTATTACAGTATCTTTGTTTTAGACTTTTACGGTGAGAGAAGGGGGTCATATCCAAACTCTTTTTTGTGGTACTTTTTGTTCGTTTCAAGCTTGAATTTGCATATTCAATTTAAGTTTCATTCGTTTTAAGATTTATTTTTTAATTTACATTAATATCCATTGTATGTTTGTTTGCATTAATTGTTTATTTAATTTCTGTTCGTTTTAAGCTTCATTTATGCTTCAATAGGAAAACATTTTTTTCGTTTTAAGATTGATATTCATATTCAATCTAAGCATTACTCGCTTTAAGATTTGTTTATTCATTTATGTTATTACTTGTTGTATGTTTCTGCTATACTTGTTTATTTACTTTCTTTTCGTTTTGGGTTTCATTTATACTTTAATAGTAATTTCTGGTCGTTTTGAGTTTGAATTTTAAAAGGTATTTGTATCTGCTGAGCTTAAGTTTAAAATGGCCTTCAGTTTTCTTTGAAAAACTTATTTTTCGAAAAGTTGTTTTTAATTAATGTCTTTAAAAGGGTAAACTATAGTGCAACTTGATTCCTGATTGTTTCCAGCTCTTCCCGACTCTCTTCTATTTTTTTAGACAACCTCCTTGTCCTCTCTTTCAGCCTTTTTTTGGCAAGGTTTCTTCAACCTTGAAAAATGTCAAAGAAAATCATTTTGCACACGACCTCTTTTCCACACCATCCAAGAGGTAGAGGTTAAGGCACGTTTTTTTTACATAGATAATGCTAGTAGCTACTAATCTGCTTAATTTTCAATTATTGTTTTTAATGAAGTGCATTAAAAACACTTATTCAAAAATTAAGTATTTAATTTGTACTATTTTTAAGTAAAACAAGTTCTTACTAAGCCAAATTTAATGAATGTATATTTTTTAAATATATTAGGTATGGTCCACAAAGCCTCCTCTAGAGCCCGTGGTTTATATTTATAAACTTCACATATATTGCATATTATATTTTAAACAAAACTCTTTTCCGTACCATCCAAGAGGTAGAGATCTAGATACCTTTTTTTTAGAGGTTTCAGCAGTTTCCTTTACTTGTTAAGATTAGTCAAATATTACTTGTAAATAGTGCAAGCAAGTGAGAAACTAGTAGCCAACTTACTAGTAGTCTACTATAGCCACTAATCCTCGCTTTGATTTTTATCAATTACATTTACTCAAATTTAATATATATATACATTTTGAAAAAGTATTGAGTATCTTCCGCTAACTTTTCCAGAGCCCAAGCTTTCCTATATGAAGTAACTTTAAGGGGCATGTTTATTTCTAATATAATTTAAATAAAACACGTTATAGTCAGTGTAATTTCAATAGGACATTCTAGTGTTCGAACTTTTTAGACTTTTTAAATGGCAGATCTGTAATATAGACCGAAATATTTTGAGCCTTATAGAAGTAAGATTTCTGAATATGTGTAAAAAGTCCTGTTCACTAAAAAAGGATTGGGTCATTGGCGCCGATAAGCTGAATTTTAGGGGGAGGGGCCTTAGCTGGTCTAATAAGCACTTCCAGTGCCATATAATAGAAATCTCAAAACAAAAATATAAGCCTGCATCATTCAGCCAGGGGAGGGGGGCTGGAGCCCCCCTTTGCCCTCCCCCCTATATGAGCACCCATGCATTGGGTATCATCCACTAAGCAGACATCAAAACTCCATTAAGCAGTAATAAAAATTATCATTGTTAGCAGCAATTCTTATCAGTATAAATATCTTAAACGTTGTAGTTAATTTATCTTGAACGGTATACAGATAAGTTTGTCATACCTATAATACTGATTACTTGATCTTCATTGATGATTGATGGGAATGCATGGCTGTGCTCTTACAAAATACAAAATAATTCTTAAAAATCAGCAGAGTCTTTTAAAAAATACAAAATACTTCTTAAAAAACATAAATATGTTTTTTACAAAAGTGTTCATACAAAATAAGTCTTATGAAAATACACCCTATAAGGCTAAATCTTCTTTCTTAAGAAAATGAAAATGGAATCTAAAACAGGCTTCTTTTAGCTACCAAATACACTTTTCACATTCAGAATATATTGTATAAAATACACAATACAACATTCACACATAATTCAAGACATTATACATATTTTGATTGGCTTGTGGAAAGTGCAAGTACTCGAGATGCCTGTTCCCTGCAGTTTAAGGCCTAGTGGCCGGTTGATACCGATACGGCTGTTCCTGTTGGCTCAAGCTCTCTTCTACAAAAATTTAAAATAAACGTAATAAACACAAAGTAAATCTCTCAAAGCCCGATTTTTCCTATTTGAAGTAGCTTCAATTTTGTTACACATAGTGACAACCACCGGATTTTTTAGATGACTGATGGGACTACATGGTTTTGTTCTTACAAGATCCAAAATAGTTCTCAAATAGTTCTATTTTGTACAAAATACAAAATAATTCCTACAAGTACAAAATAATTTTTACAAAGTACAAAATACTTCTAACAAAATAGGTTTTACTAATATTCTTTACGAAGCAGTCTATACAAATGAATTCTTACAAAGAACAAAATAGTTCTTACAATATACAAAATAATTCTAACAATATACAAAATAGTCTTAACAAAATACAAATATTCTTTCCCAATTAGTTCTTACAAATAAAAATAGTTCTCACAAAATAAGAAATAGTTCTTACAAAATCCAAAGTAGTTCATACAAAATAGCTCTTACAAAATAGCTCTTAGAAAATACAGAGTAATGTGAGCTTTTTTTTACATTATTTTTTTCATCTCTTTTTTCATAATTTTTTTCGATTTTTTTACTCTTTTTTTCATTATTTTTTCTTCACTTTTTTCTCTTCTTTCATTTTTTTCTTTTTTTCTTCATTATTTTTCGTCATCACAAAACATTTGTTTCTAATTAAGTTTTAAAAAATACAAAATAGTTCTTACATAATACAAAATATTTCTCATAGTTCTCATAAAATACAAATATTTCTTACCACAAAGAAAATATTTTTTACAAAATAAGAAACAATTCCCACAAAATACCAAATAGTTTTTACAAAACAAACAATAATTCGTCCAAAATACGAATAGTACTTACAAAAGTAGATTTGGCACTTACAGAATATATTAAAGATCTGACAACATCCAAAATAGTTCTTACATTATATTAATAATTATTATAAAATACAAAATAGTTCTTACAATTACAAAATATATCATTCAAAATCTCAATAATGCTCTTATTGAACATAAATAGTTCTTAGAAAATACAAAATAGTTACAAAAAATGCAAAATAATTTTTAGAAATATAAAATATTTCTTACAAAATTGAAAATAGTTCTTACAAAACACAATATTTCTTACAAAACACATGCATCAAAATTCAATATAATTCTTACAAAACATAAAAAGTTCTCACAAAATCCAAAATAGATCATACAAAGTAGTTTACAAGTAGTTGTATACAAAGTAGTATACAAAATAGTTCATACAAAGTACTTGAAAGGGTTACAGTAGAGCATGCAAGAGGCATCCCAAGGTCAGAGCGCATAAGAAATGAGCGTTATGGTCGACGTGATAGAGGAGGAGATCGTGACTACTATGATAGAAGATAGGACTATCTCTAATCGGAATCGGAAACAAATAAGGGTCCATATCCGGATAGTCAAGGGGCATGGGATATATAACAGTTTTTTTTCTCAGCATTATTGGCTCCCTTGCCCCCTCAAACGAAGCCCCTGAAGACCACTACAAACAATTCATCGCAGTACAAAGCCACCTGATCCCGCCAAAACTCCCCTTTTCTTGCCCCCTTCTATTCGAAGTTTCATGTATTGCTCTCTCATTAAACTCCCACTTCCTCTAAACCTGTTTCTATGTTTGTCTATCTGGTTTGAGGACGTCCTCTTTCGTTTGGTTTCAGTTGGATTGACAATTTTATGGTAGGCTGATCATCCTTCATTCATAAAATGTGTATGAACCACCTTTGCCTTTCTTTTATTATAGATCTAGACATTGGAGTCGAACCATAGTTCCCACTGACTTTAGAGCTTCTGTTGCCATTATTGACCTTTTACGAAAAAATATATTCAAATCACCATTTCAGATTCCGGAAGGTAACCTTTCCAGTTCCAAATGTGCTCCGATTTAAAGTTTTTCCTTCTCCACACGGACTATCTCTAATCGGAACTATCCCACGTCCAAAACAGCTGATTTATAGGGAAACTTTTTGAAGTTTTCAAATAGCCATTGTGCAAAATAATAAGAGAATAACAAAAGCGATATTTGGGAAATATGTCATCGAAGTCCCTTTAAAATTAGTTTCAGCATAAAATTTCGTGCTCCTTAGACTCCAAATCCATTTTTCATCGTAGATTCGCTTCAGTTTTAGCCCATCTGGAGGTACAATGTTGGTACAATGTATTATTTTCATACCAGGGCCCTTCGAATCGAAGGAGTAGTCGTAAAAACTTCGAAAAAGGCTCATTCGATTGGAAATTGGAATGCCTAGTGCCCTTTTAAATAATCTAATTTGATTGGAAGGCAACTAACACCCCTTCCAAGCCCTCCATTTCCCCTAATACACAGAATCAAAATTTTGAGATAGCCATTTTGTTCAGCATAGTTGATTTCCAGATAGAAATTGTGTTTTTGAGGACACTCCACCAGATCCCTTAGGGCAAGGTGTAAGTTATGCCCTGGGGGTATGTCAGGTTTTTATAGAACGCGTTGTCATGGAAACTTCAAAAAAGGGCATATTCGATTGGAAATTGAAATGGCTAGTGCCTTTTTTCATAGTCGAAGGGATTGGAAGGCAACTAAGACCCCTTCCCCGCCAACCACTTCCTCAAACACATCCAGATAAAATTTTGAGATAGCTATTTTGCTCAGCGCAGTTGAAAGGTCCGGAAATTATATCTTTGAGCTAGAAAATCCTCCCACAGTCTTCAGGGCAAGGGTTAAAAGTTATGCCCTGAAGGCATATAAGGTTTTTATTGAAAGCTTTGTGGTAGAAACTTGAAAAAGGGCTCATTCAATTAGAAATTCAAAGGGCTTTCCTTTTTAATAGTTAAAAGTGATTGGAAGGGAACTAACCCCCATCTCACTTCAACCATTTCCCCAAACACAAGCAATCAAAATTTTGAGATAGCCATGTCAACGTAGTTGAAACTTCTGGAAATTAGGTCTTTGAGAATGACAACCACCCAAAACCCTCAGGGCAAGGGTTGTAAGTTATGCCCTGGGGGCATATAAGGTGTTTTATAGAAAGTGTTTTCGTAGAAAAATCAAAAAGGCTCATTCAATTGGAAATTCAAAGGGCTAGTGTCCTTTTTAGTAGTCGGAAGTGATTGGAGGGGAACTAACCCCCCTCTCACACACCATTTCCTAAAAAAATCCAATCAAAATTTTAAGATAGACATTTTGTTCAACGTAGTTGAAAGGTCCGGAAATTATGTCTTTGAGGATGAAACTCCCCCTACAGCCCGTAGGGCACCGTTAGTAAGTTATGCTCTAGGGGCATATAAGGTTTTTATACAAAGTCTTGTTGTAAAACTTCAAAAACGGCTCACCTGATTGGAAATCGAAAGGGCTAGTGCCCTTTTATATAGTTGAAAGTAATTGGAGGGCAACTGACTGCCCTCTCGCGTCCACTATTTCCACAAACACATTAAATCAAAATTTTCAGATATACATTTTGTTCAACATAGCTAAAAGTTCTGGAAATTAGATATTTTAACATAATAGCCTCCTCAGAGCCCTCAGGGCAAGGGTTGTAAGTTATACCCTGAGGGCATATTAAATTGTTATAGAAAGTGTTGTTTTAGAAACTTCAAGAAAAGCTCATTTGATTGAAAATTGAAATGGCTAGTGTCCTTTTTAATAGCCAAAAGTGAATGGAGAGCAACTAACCCCCTCTCACGCCCACCATTTCCCCAAACACATCCAATTAAAACTTTGAAATAGGCATTTTCTTCAACGTAGTTGAAAGTTCTGGTATTTCTGATTTTGAAGATGACAAATATCCCAAACCCCTCAGGGCAAGAGTTGTAAGTTATGCCCTGGGGGCATATAATATTTTATAGAAAGTTTTTTCGTAGAAACTTTCCAAAAGGGCTCCTTCGATTGGAAATTGAAAGGACTGGTGGCCTTTTTAATAGTCAAAAGTGATTGGGGGGCAACTAACCCCCTCTCACACCCACCATTTCCCCAAACACATTACATCAAAATCTTTAGATAATCTTTGTGTTCAATGTTGATGAGTGTTCGAGACATTCGGTTTTTGAGGATGACAAACCACCCCCCCCCACAGCCTTCAAGGCAATGTTTTTAAGGTATGCCCTGGGGGCATATAAGGTTTTTATAGAAAATATTGTCATAGAAACTTAAAAAAAGACTCATTCAACTAGAAATTGAAAGGGCTAGTGACCTTTTTAATAGGCCAGTCGAAACAGATTGGAGAGCAACTAACTCCCCTTTCACTCCCACCATTTCCCAAAACACATCCAATCAAAATTTTGAGTAGCCATTTTTTTAATGTAGTTGAAAGTTCTGGATATTATGTCTTTGAGGACGATACCCCCCCCTCCCCCCACACCCCTCGGGGCAAGGGTTGTAAGTTAGTCCCTGGAGGCATATAAGGTTTTTTATAGAGAGCGTTGTCATAGAAACTTCGAAATTTTCGAAACTTCGAAGGGCTAGTGCCCTTTTTAATAGTCAAAAGTGAATGGAAGAAAACAAACACCCCTCCCACGCCCACCATTTCCCCAAAAAAATCCAATAAAAATTTTCAGAGAGCCATTTTGTTCAGAGTAGTTGAAAAGTCCAGAAATTATGTCTTTGAGGATGACACAGCCCTCAGCACAAGGGTTGTAAGTTATGTCCTGGGGGCATATCAGGTTTTATAGAAGGCGTTGTCGTAGACACTTCGAAAAGGGCTCTTTCGATTGGAAATTGAAAGCGCTAGTACCCTATTTACTAGTCGACAGTGATTGAAGGGCAACTAACGCCCCTCTCACGCCTACCATATCCCAAAACACATCCAATCAAAATTTTGAGATAGACATTTGGTTCAACGTATTCGAAAGTTCTGGAGATTAGGTCTTTGCTAGCGTTGTCGTAGATACTTCAAATATGACTCATTCAATCGGAAACAAAGAGGGCTAGTGCCCTTATGAATAGTCAAAAGTTATATTAATAGTCCTTATTAATATTCTTTCTTTGGCCACCTGGTCTCCATTTCCAAGTTAGAAGGGGGTTGCAGGTGAGGACATTGCAGGATATGGTTCTAGCTGGTTTCTGTAGTGTGTTTCCCAAGAATTTTAGTTGTTGTTGTTTTATGATTACCAAAAGAGAGGCCTTCTGGACACATTGCCTTTGAACCTCAGCATTTGAGATATGAAACCATTTACTGACCAGTTGTATGTGTCTCATACAGCAATGGTTGAATACTTCTAGTGAACTTGTTTTTTGGCCTTTAAAAGCAAAATTTCACAGGAGCATAATGGTTTTGCCTTCTAGTTTGATATCTGGGTGGTTTGGGGCGTTTGCTTTCATGACTTTTGTTTTAGACTTGCTGATCATGAGGCTAGTTTTCTTTGACATACAGGAGACGTTGTTGACAATGTTTTGGAGCTCAGCAAACAAGCTTCTCATGAGACCCACATTGTCTTCAAAGTCAAGGTCTGTCAGAGTGATTGGGTTGTGTTCTGTCTGATCAACAACAAACCCTTTGTGTGTGCAAAGTGAATTCATGTATATCCAGTCTATTATGTAATTGAACAGAGCTGGCAAAAGGGGGCACCCCTGTTTGACCCCTGACTCAATGTCAAATTCCGTTGTTTTGCTGTTGGCAGTTTGGACTCTTGTAACTATAGAATCATAGGCTCCTTTAACTATCTCGATAAGTTCTGCTGGGAAACCGTCTTCCACCATGATCTTCTAAAGCTTGATCCTGATAAGAGAGTTAAAAGCGGCAATAAAATTGATGAAGATAATCAAAGCAGGCAGTTGAAATCTCTTGCTGAGGCGGAGGGTAAGAATATGTTCTTGGCAGCCCTTGCCAGGTCTGAAACCCGATTGTTCTGGTCTTGTCAACAGGTTTTGGGCGTCCTTGAAACGGTTGAGGATGATTATACAAAAGACCTCCATGCTGTGGTCTATTAGTGATATACCTTGGTAGTTAAAGCAGACAGCCTTTTCTCCCTTTTTATATACTGGTATAAGTACTGAGAGTTTCCAATCTTTTGAGAATTTCTTTGTCGTCCATACCTCAACTAGCAAGTCTTTCAGCTGACATAATAGTATGGGGGACTTATACATCTTTGCTTGGATGCCATCCCTTTCAGGGGCTTTAATATTTTTTATCTTTTTTAGTGCCCGCAGCACATCAGCAAATGACAGTGACTGTTGATCTATTTGGTAGAGCTCCTTTGTGACACTCTGGAAATTGGGTAGATTACACGGAGCTTTTGTGGGATTACGGAGCATGGAGAAATGTTCTTTCCATCTCTCAAGGTGGTCTTTTTCTGTCTGAATAAGGTTGCCTGTTTTGCTTTTCAGGGAGTCCATGCAGATTGGTGATTTGCCTTTTGCTTCCCTCAGTAGCTAGAATGTTTTCCTTAGGTAATGCAATTTTTCTGCTTGTTGCTTATCAGAAGCCATTTGTGACAAGTATTTCTCCTTGTCACAACGAGCAGACTGCTTTACCAGCTTGCGAGCATTTTTAGACGGTTCTTTAGGCCCACTGAGAAGGGGCCATTTCTTTTCCACTAGCTCAATTATTTTGTCCAAGATCCAGAGCCTTTGTTTCCTCTTGGTGTGACCAAGAAGTTGTTCAGCAACCTCTTGTGTCAGGACTTTCGGCTTGGACCATTGGTTTTCAATTGAAACATTCAGCTCAGGACGTCAGGACTTCAGCTTGGACCATTAAGCCAGTAAGGGCCTGAAATCAATTGTTAAGCTGTAGCTCAAAATCAGCCTTGATCTGTGGACTAAGTAGTTTTGATACATCAAACTGATTGGTTTTCAGCTTCTTTTTGTGGATGCTTAGTCTTTGACTGAATTTATACAAGACAGATGAAAATATGCTCATAAATATGATCCCAATCATATGGATGTGTTTTTTTTTAAAATTGAAACTGTAAACGAATTCTGTCAAAGTTGTGATCTATTTGGATTGTTTTTGCAGACCAGAAAATCCCAGGATTCCAATTTTCCAAAATATTTCATATTATTTTGTTTTATTTTCCATTTTTACTAAAAGTGATAAAAAGTGAAAACAAGTGATGATGAGAATCCATACATACCAGACTGTCTCATAGCTGTGGTGGGGACCAGCATTGTACATGGAAAGCTCCCGGTACTGGGAGCTTGCCATGCTCCCAGTGTGTATATATGTGTGTGTGTGTGTGTGTGTGTATATATATATATATATATATATATATATATATATATATATATATATATATATATATATATATATATATATATATATATATATATATATGTATATATATATATATATATATATATATATATATATATATATATACTATATATATATATATATATATATATATATATATATATATATATATATATATATATATATATATACTCCTGTAGTAAATGCACTCTTTTATATAGTGCTAGTTTGGTTAGTGCTAATGAAATAAAATAGGATGAATATATAATAGTTTATAAACAAATTTGGGCTACATATTTGCACATTGGGGGGGGGGGGGGGGTAAAGCATAACATATATTATTACGTAACCTAACCTAGGTACCTTTTCCCCCTTTAAACCTCAAAAAACAACAGTTAAATGTAGTTCCCAGAGTGAGAAACCCCTGAATGCTTGTTTATACAACATCTGATAATGTCAAATCTTTGCTTTTGTTGAGTGGATGCCTTGGGTTTAATATATATATATATATATATATATATATATATATATATATATATATATATATATATATATATATATATATATATAAATGTATATTAAAGCTTTGCTTTACTTTACTCCCCCAATCCTCCTTAGTGTGCTAATTTAAAAACAAATCAATATATTTCTATTCTATTTGCCTGTTTCTTTATTTTATTGATACTATTTCAACCTTAAAAAAGACCATAAAATACTTACAAATAGCCTATCATTACTAAGTGCTTCATCTTAATTAACCCCCTAACTCTTGCTAATGTGCAAATATATAGCAAAACCCAATTATATATTTCTTACATATCTTGCACTACAGAACTCTTTTATTTCAACCCAATACCCATAAACTTAATCAACATTGACAAATTCAACAAACAGAAAATGCAAGGGAAATATATATAGTTAGTGCTATATGATACTGTTTTAAGATTCTGTATAAAATTTTAACTAATTTGAATGTTTTCCAGTTTTTAGTGTTCTTTTCATATTTTTATGCTGATTTGATTAATTGTGGAAAACACAAAGATAAAAATGGTCTCTCTTTTGTTTCAGCATATCACCTTCTGAAAAGAAAATATTTTAAACCTTTAACTATTTTGAAAAATTAGACAGGGAAGGAGCAAAAATGGGAAGTTAAGAGAAGATCATATTTGGAGTTTGAAATAGGATTTTCAATACATTTCAATCACTGTTTTGTAGTTAGTGTTTTCTTCTAAGTAGACTAATCCTGTACTTACAGGATCCTGTAATTACAGATACAGACCAAGGTCTGCAATTAATTAAAGGGAGTTGCTATAAAATGGAAATAGGATTGTGGATTACACTTTAACAAACAAGGTTAAAAGCTAAAATTGTGTAATATAAACACTGATTTATGATTATAACAGAAATATAAGATGAAATAAAAGCAAAAATAAGCAGTAATGTGCAATAATCTGCATTGTAAACAGGGGAAGAAGTGGAGGCATGTTCTTCAAAATTCTTCCTGGGCTATGCTTTAGTCTGTTAATACATCCCTGAATATTTTCATTTTAATAAACTAACCCCTTTCTAAGATAGCTAAGAACAAAACCAGAATTTTACCCAGGTTTTTTATGTTCTTTTCAAATTTTTTATGGTTATTCCTTCTCAAGAGCCCTGATTCTGCTATGAAATTCTTTAAAATTTACTAGATGAAATTTGTTACTCTAAATTTAAGCAGCGTTCACAAGCATGTCTAGCTAAGCCCTAAAGGCCTTGGCACACGGTGCTGATTTTGAGAACCAACTTCAGCATCAGTGGACAAACAATAGTGGTAAGAAAAATTTCTTGTGCAAGATTTTCAAAACAAAAAATCATGGACACAAATAGTCAGTTGGCGTTTATTAATAGCTGCATGATTGATCTCAGCTTAGTTGTCAGCTCATTAGTGGGGTCTTTCCCCAAAGACATATCTGGCTTACTATTTATTTGTATTCCTATTTTTTGTGATTATCATTATGAAAATTGGCACTGATTTTGTAAATTGGTGCAAAAAAAAAAAAAAAAAAATTCAAGCTCAAATTGACACCAATTTCTTTTAAAATTGGTGCTGATTTGGAAATCAATTCTGAAATTCAGGTACATGTGCCCAGCCCCTAAGGCCTTTTTTTGCTTGCACCAGATACACTGTTTCAGCTCAACCAGTCAACCAGATTGAGCTCTAATGAAGTTTATGGAAGAAACATTGACAAACCCATTGGTCATGAAAACTATTTTTGCATGAAACAAGCAACTGGTTAAACCTCTGGTTTAACCAAAACTGACACTGTTTATAAACATGTTTGTAACTGGTTGTATGAACTTTTGGCAAATACTTTCAAACTGTATAGTGTTTAGTGGCAACAATTTAGATTTGTAGGCTCCATAAATTGATAATCTAAACATTCAGTAGGCCTAACAAATTCACCAAAAGTTGAAAATGTTTAGCAAGGCTTTTTTTGGATATCATGTCTTTAAAATTATCAGAGAACTACTGAGGTTACACCTTTAGCCTATAGTTTATACAGAACTCCATATCTTACTGCTAATCAATCAGAGTTTGAAGCTGATAAGAAGAGTAAACGCACAATCACTTTACATTTTTTGCAATTCCTTTTATTTATTCAATTTTCTAGGTTGTAGACCCTTGGAGGTGTCTAGGGTTAATATTTTTTGGTAAATTTGCAGTTTGCAACATAATTAAGCTAGAATCAAAGTGAATAAATTATTTGATACATTCTAGTTTAGCTACTTTTTCCTATCTTGGAAAAGGTTTAGGTTAGGAAAATGAAACTTTCAGGGATGAGTCTACACATTAAGTATGTCCCAGGAAGGTATTTCAAAGTACCTACCTTGGTATTTACCTAGAAAACTAACTGGAGAAAATAGTCAGTCTTGCTATATTCCCCCCTCCCTTTATGTGCAAATATATAGCCCAATTTATATTCTCAATGCATTCTGCCACCTGAAACTTCTTTTTCCAGTTATTGCTTTGTCACAGTTGATTCAATTTACTGGGACATGGGTTGAAACAACTGAGACACATGGAAAAAATTGAAAAGAAATCTATAATTTGGGCTATATACTTGCACATCAGGTAAATTAATGTAAATTTTTTTTATTAAAATTTCAATAGGTGGGCTGTGATTGGCTCTTTACTAGGTTGCAGCTGCTGCTGCAACCATGACTACAAATTTAGTTTCAAATTGTAATTTCTAGGCAATCAAGAGAGCTTATTTGGGCAAAACTTTCATTGTGTAATTCCTATTTTTACTGTCACAAGATAATGGATGAGATGAGCAAAACGATTGCCTAAGTGGGTACTCCACTATTATATCAGGTGTTGCATATATGCCTAAAATGAAAAAAAAAACAATTAATGAGTAAATGAAAATTAATTTTCAGTTTACAAATATAAACATAAATGAGGAAATAAGTGGAACTTGACACATTCTGATTGACTGTAATTGAAAATCCTATACATTTAGCTCTAGAGTCTAAAAACTCAATGTCTAGCCAAGTGCTTTGTCTAGTTTGTATAGCTAAGCACCACATTTAACTTGTGAACAGTTATTGCCTAGACACTGAATTCTGGCTAGACACATATCTAGAGATGGGATTCTAGCTTGACACATTTCTGAAAGCTGCTTTACAACAATTATTGGCTAAGTATATTTCCTTTGTTTCTTCTATTTGTTCTTGAATATGATATTGTATAGTTTAATTGAATATCCAATAAAATTCTATTTTAACTCCTTTTGGCTATCTTGGAAAGGGGTTAGGTTAGGAAAATGAAACTTCCAGGGATGGGTCTAAAAGTATGTCCAGGGAAGTTATTTTTTGGTATTTACCTTGGTATTTGTTTAGCCTTGTGACACCTGATAGACCTAAGGAGACATGTTAAGAAAACAATTCTTACTTTAAAATATGTATAATGATCCTAGTTCTTATATTATCCAACGGGAGAACCTTTATCATCAAGTCTTTCCTCTAAAAATCCTTCTTTTTCCAGCTTAAAAGGAAATGTTTCCAAAACCCACGCTGCTGAGATTCAATGCCTAAGCCTTTTGAAACTGACGCTGTAAATTGCCCCCAAATAAGTTGTTTTATAGATAGCGTTCATGCCAGTCTTAAGCATTCATATTTTGATTTTGGCCCATCGCCACTGCTCTTTAAAAAAAAGTTTTAAAAAGACCGACATGAACGCTCTCTATAAAACAACTTATTAGGTGGCAATTTATAGGGGCAATTTAAAAAGACTTAAGCAACCTGGTACTTTTAGCATGGGTTTTGGAAACATTTTCTTTTTAAGCTTGAAAAAGAAGGATTTTTAGAGGAAAGACTTGGTGATAAAGGTTCTCCCATTGGATAATATAAGAACTAGGATCATTACGCATATTTTAAAGTAAGAATTGTTTTCTTAACATGTCTCCTTATCAGGTGTCAAAAGACTAAACAAATACCCATACCTTCACTCCTTCTCCCTCTAGAGGGTCCTGAAATTTGCCTCCATGACAAGTCAATACCTAGGCTATTCTATTGAAATTTTGACAAAACAACACTTACTTTAGTTTTCAATTATCATTTTCTTTTTCTCTGGCTTTAGTTCAGAAAATACAATTCCTTTTGTTTGAGTAGAACTTTAAGCCATAACAATGTTTTTTTTTCAAAACTTAGGCTAGGAAACATATTTTAGAGGCCTATCTTTAAAACTTAGCTTCGTTTTAAACTTTTAGACTTTTAGAGACTTTTAATAAACTTTTAGAGACAAAAATGTCCAAATCAGCCAAAAAAGGACACTTGTGTCCTAAAATTTAGTCAGTATACAGGGTTGCCACTATGAATATTTTGCAATCATGACAAGCATTTTTGCTTAACACTTGTCTGTTGTCTCGTCCACTGTGAGCGAATAATGTGCTGTAGTAAGAAGGTCCGATAAAGTCTGACACTCATGCAGAGCCATAAGGTCATCAATCACTCTCTTTACTTTTGTTCTTTTAAGCTTCACCTGACGAAGAATATTTAAGTCTGGTACAGACGCCTTTAGAACTAGTTTTAAGGAATCAGCTTTCTTAAAAGGTATATCCTCAGCAGCAAACCATGCCACAAGGTGTATTTAGCACATAAAGACGGCATGCCTTTTCTGCGATGCAGACTCAAAAAGAGGGTTAATTGGCGTCTGATTTCTGTCCATCTTTACCTTCTCTTTGTGGGATTCTCTCTGGCTATGAACAATCATATTGTATTTTGTCCCCGTCAGAGTTTTATAGCAGAACTTGCGCCATGCTCTCTTGCCATCATGTGGCGAGTCTTACCACAAAAAAAATGTTTCCAGCTTTTCATCTTGTTCCCAAGAACAAGCACAGCTTCTCTATCTGCTGTGCTACATAGTGGAATCACTTTAAAATTTATATATTTATATATATGTATATATATATATATATGTATATATATATATATATATATATATATATATACATATACATATATATATATATATATATATATATATATATATATATATATATATATATATATATATATATATATATATATATATATATATATATATATATATATATATATATATATATATATATATATATATATATATATATATATATATATATATATATATATATATATATATATATATATATATATATATATATATATATATATATATATATATATATATATATATATATAAAAAAAAAAAAAAAAAAAAAAAAAAAAAAAAAAAAAAAAAAAAAAAAAAAAAAAAAAAAAAAAAAAAAAAAAAAAAAAAAAAAAAAAAAAAAAAAAAAAAAAAAAAAAAAAAAAAAAAAAAAAAAAAAAAAAAAAAAAAAAAAAAAAAAAAAAAAAAAAAATATATATATATATATATATATATATATATATATATATATATATATATATATATATATATATATATATATATATATATATATATATATATATATATATATATATATATATATATATATATATATATATATATATATATATATATATATATATATATATATATATACATAAATTTTAAAGTGATTCCACTATACTTTCCCTAAAAATTAATTATTTTCTATGCATTTTGCCATGTATTACAGTTCTTTAGTGTACCAGAAAACAAAGAAGAGGAAAGAAAAATGTCTTTTTCATTAAACCAGAAACCTGAGAACAGAACTGTGACCAGGGATCAAAAACACACCTATTGTTTAGTTATAGGATTTCGGAAATCTCCAGCACTTCTCTGTAGAAACAATTGCATCCACCTGATGATTTATATTAGATGAGAAAAACATTCTGTTGACATATGCATTTGCGCTCCCCGGAAATTGGCTAGTTACTTTGGCCACTGCACATGTATCCAAGGATGTCTATTCCATTTTCTGTTAGGCTTTAGCTAGACAATGTATTAAACAGTTGAATTTGAAGTTTCTCTCATTTAATTCTTCGTTAATAAAAAAAAAATTATAGCCCCTCTACCAATGCAGCATAGTTTTCTTTAAAATTAACTAGCCTTTTAATGAAAGTAATACAAAAAAAAAAAATACTGGATATGCAGTAGACCTGGTTTCCAATATAAAGATTACCTCTATGTTGTTTTGTTTTTGTTCAGAAGGTCTTACGAAGAGACTGTTATATTCAGATAGAAAAATGAATTTTAAATTAAATGCTTGTTTAATTTCTTAGCTATTTCATTGTGGTTCTATATTCCAAATGTATGTAGACTTCCTGTAAAATATGAAATGCTAAAGATGAGTATCTGAGAATATATTTTATTGTTGAATGTTATGCTTAAAACATCTTGGAAATCATATATTACTGTGATTTTTTTTTTTTGTAATTCATAATATTCTCTTTTTTTTTCAACAGAATTGCCATTTTCAGTCTGACTAAAATGACTAATCTTGTAAATCATGAATTTTCCAAAGCAGCTCATTTTTCAGGGTGCTTCTGTAAAAATTGGACCAGAATAGACATATGAGAAAAGGAGCTGATTTAACTATATATGGTCAGTGGAAAAGAAAATTGTTTTCAGGGGTCATGAGTGAAAATTCAAAGAAAAAACAATGGTGCATTGACGGCTGCTTTTTGAAAACTGTAACACGACCCGTAACACACAACACCACAAATCTTTGAAGCAGTTGACGTTGTTGATTATAGATGCAGTACCAGTGGAAATCTTGGAAAATTTCCTGAAGCAAAACAAAAACTAAGTGGAGATAATGGGAACCAAAGAGAATAAGCATCACCCAAAACCAACATATTAAATACTGTTGGCGATAATCAAAACAAAGCTACACCTCTGGCTATTCATTGTACCAAAAGCAAGAAATTTTGCATTATGGGCAAAGGAATAAGTGATGGTTTTAGTTTTGAGTCAAACACCGACGAAAGTGATAATGCATCAAAAGAGCTGGTGGCTGTTAGTGTTGATATTGCAGATAAAACAGGCGGTGATACTAAACATAAAAGGAAGAAAGCAGGACCAAAAAAGCGGGAGTTCGAAGAAGTAGCTGATACTGGTTTGAGTAGTTCTGAAAGTGAGCTAGAAGAGCTAGTGATCGGTACTGTTGGTGTTGCAGACAAGTCGAAAACGGTTACTGGTTCTAATGTAAAAAATCACAAGTAGCACAAAGAAAACGAAGCTTTGTTTGTTCGTTGGAACAAGATGAAAAGCTGAAACATTTTGTGGTAAGATCACCACATGACGGCAAAAGAGCATGGTGTAAGTTCTGCTGTAAAAATTGGACGAGGACATAATAAAATATGATTGTTCACAGCCAGAGGGAATCCCACATAGAGAAGGTAAAGATGGACGGAAGTCAGACGCCAATTTACCCCCTTTTTGAGTCTGCATTGCAGAAAAGGCATGCCGTCTCTATATGCGAAATGCACCTTGTGGCATGGTTTGCTGCTGAGGATATACCTTTTAAGAAAGCTGATTCCTTAAAACCAGTTCTAAAGGTGTCTGTACCAGACTTAAATATTCTTCGTCAGGTGAAGCTTAAAAGAACAAAAGTAAAGGGAGTGATTGATGACCTTACGGCTCTGCATGAGTGTCAGACTTTATCGGACCTTCTTACTACTGCATATTATTCGCTCACATTCGACGAGACAACAGACAAGAGTTCAGAACAAATGCTTGTCATGATTGCATAGTACAAACATCCTGAAGCTTTTTTAGTGAAGGAAAAGTTATTAGGTCTGGTAAAAGTGAGTAATGCGTCAAGTGAGGATCTGAAAAACCTAATAAAAACTTACCTCAAAGACATTGGATTTCCATTCTCAAATTTAATGGGGATTGCCTATGACAATGCATCTGTAAACACTGGGGTTCATGCTGGACTAGGTGCTCTGCCTCGGGAATCATTATCGCACCCTTTTACCCTTGGAGGCACAAGCCATTCACTTGTGTTGTGTGCTAGCTATGCCTCCAATTTTCTTCGGGACGGATTGGAGCTCTTCATCAAAGATCTTGTAAACTTTGTTACATGAAGCCCAAAAAGAATCACAGAGCTCAACCAGATACAGGAATTCCTCCAGTCTACGCATTACAAATTGTTGCAGATCGCCAATACCCGATGGCTTTCTCTAGAGGCAGCTTTCAGACGAGTTTTGGAATTATGGTCACTCCTGGTTTTCTTTTTTCACAAACAGTCAAAAGTAAAAAAGCTAGGTTATTTTCCTTTGTACTTATGACAACATTGAAAATAAAATTAAATATTACTGTGAACTAAAATCTTGAACTTATTAGCTTTTAGAAATTAATAACAGAAATTATAACTGATAATAACTTTAATGGGTAATTTTAATGAATCATCATGAAAAAGGTATGAGAAGTCTGTTAAAGGTCTTGGGGAGGGTTGCAGAAATGGGCTAGCTTTGACTTAGTAATGAGAGAACACCCCTTAGCAAATGAAAGTTTAAAAAAGCAATT
>NC_142803.1:39176191-39213232 GCF_049724085.1 Artemia sp. Qi Xiang Cuo
ATTCAATCAAAATGGTAAAGCCACAGCGTTCATTATCTCTACATAGGATAAGATCAACAAAGGAAGACTTTGTAATCACTGCACCATAAATGGCTGAGAGCTGTCTTCTTGTATGCATTAGAAGTATTGTTCTGGATTTTGTTTTAAGTTTATGTAACAATGTCGCATGTAAGTGAGAGTAGCAAAGTGGAATTACCATTCTGGCCACTGGTGCCCGAGACTAGGCTATTAGGTGATATCCTTGCAGAGGGAGGCAGATAGAGATCAGTATTGCGTAGTATATTTGAAGTAATTCTATGGTTGATCCCATTTGCCTTCCTTTTAGTGTCGTCCTGTTCCTTCTTCATGAGTTTTGATGTGGTGGAAACTCTTATCCCTAATCAAATGTTAAATTTACAACGTTGATGCACGTAAAGATTGTAATTGTCATGGAAATGAGATATTTCTGGATCAAACGTAAGATAAATTAAAGAAAGTTTTTTATTTTGATTTTTACATGAAAATGAGCATATATCTTATTTTCTTTCTTTGTCTAACTACATTCTGAAGTGAAACCTGGACAATGGAGAAGTGCCCTGCTAGATAGTACTTAAATCGACTACGTGTTAAGAAATTAAATTTATGTACGCACAAACATTCAAAATTCCATTTTGGGGGATCTTTCAGATTTTTTTTCCAATAGTTTTTAATGAAAAGTAGAGTAAATAACCGAAACCAATCATTATTTTCAGGCTTTTCACACGCATTGATCAGATTAACTATATATGTTGTGAATTTGTTTTAACTTGCAAGTGAGTAATTTAACATTGTGTAATAGAATCGTTCTTATATGCACTCAGGGCCTAACTTAAAATCCTTGCCCCGAGGGTTTTGGGGGATTTTCCTCCTCAAATACATATTTTCTATCTGGAAATCAACTACGCTGAACAAAATGGTTATCTAAAAATTTTGATTGGATGTGTTTGGAGAAATAATCGGCGTGTGTGTGTGTGGGGGGGGGGGGCTATTTGTCCTTTAATAGCTTTTGACTAATAAAAAGGACACTAGCCCTTTGAATTTCTGATCGAATGAGCCTGTTTTGAAGTTTCTACAACAGCACCTTCTATAAAAACCTTGTATTTAAGACAACGTCTATAAATCAAGTTTTTAAGACGACGCCTTCTGTAAAAACCTTATATGCCCCCAGGGCATAACTTAAAACCCTTGCCCCGACGGCTGTGGGGGAGTGTCCTCCTCAGAAACATATTTTCTATCTGAAAATCAACTACGCTGAACAAAATGGCTATCTCAAAATTTTGATTGGATGTGTTTGGGGGAATGATGGGCATGGGGGGAGGTTTGTTGCCCTCCGATCACTTTCGATTATTGAAAAGAGCACTAGAACTCTCAATTTTCAGTCTAATGAGCCTCTTTTGAAGTTTCTAAGACGACCCCTTCCTTATGAAGTACGCATCTCTAAAGGAAAAAAAATAGTACATTGTAACAACATCGTTCTTATATGCCCAAAGGGCCTAACTTAAAACCCTTGCCCCGAGAGTTGTGGGGGAGTTTCCTCCTCAAAAACATATTTTCCATCTGGAAATCAACTACGCTGAACAAAATGGCTATCTCAAAATTTTGAATGGATGTGTTTGGAGAAATGATGGACGTGGGGGGGGGCTAGTTTCCCTTCAGTCACTTTTCACTAATAAAAAGGGCACTAGCCCTTTTAATTTCTAATCGAATGAGCCTGTTTTGAAGTTTCTACGACAACACCTTCTATAAAAACCTTATATGCCTCCAGGGCATAACTTAAAACCCTTGCACTGAGGGTTGTTGGGGAGTTTCCTCGTCAAAAACATATTTCTATCTGGAAATCAAATACGCTGAACAAAATGGCTGTCTCAAAATTTTGATTGGATGTGTTTGGGGGAATGATGGGAGTAGGGGGGGGGGCTAGTTGCCCTCCAATCACTTTTGAATATTAAAAAGGGTACTAGTCCTTCGAATTTCCAATCGAATGAGCCTGTTTTGAAGTTTCTACGACAACGCCTTCCATAAAAACCTTATATACCCCCAGGCATAAATTAAAACCCTTGCCCTGAGGGTTGTTGGGGAGTGCTTTCCTCAAAAACATATCTTCTATCTGGAAATCAACTACGCTGAACAAAATGGCTATCTCAAAGATTTGATTGGATGTGTTTGGGGGATTGATGGGCGGGGGGGGACGGGGCGGGGGCTAGTTGCCCTCCAATCACTTTTGACTATGAAAAGGCCACTAGAAATCTCAATGTCCAATCGAATGAGCCCATTTTGAATTTTATACGACGACCCCTTCCATAAGAAGTGCCCTGCTCTAAAGGAAAAAAAAAATAATACATAGTTCATTAAGCCAACATCGTTCTAATACGCCCTCAGGGCATGACTTAAAACCCAATCAAAATTTTGATTGGATGTGTTTGGAGGAATGATGGGCGTGAGGGGGAGGGGCTAGTTGCCCTCCAATCACTTTTGACTATTAAAAAGGGTAATAGCCCTTCGAATTTCCAATCGAATGAGCCTGTTTTGAAGTTTCTACGACAGCGCTTTCTATAAAAACCTTATATAACCCCAAGCATAACATAAAACGCTTGCCCTAAGGGTTGTGGGGGAGTTTCCTTCTCAAAATATATTTTCTAGCTGGAAATAAACTACGCTAAATAAAATGGCTATCTCAAAATTTTGACTGAATGTGTTTGGGGGAATGATGTGCGTGGGGGGGGGTTAGTAGCCCTCCAATCACTTTTGACTATTGAAAAGGCCACTAGAACTCAAAATTTTCAATCGAATGAGCCCTTTTGACTTTTCTACGACGACCCCTTCCATATGAAGTGCCCTGTTCTAAAGGGAAAAAATGATACATAGTTCATTTAGACAACATCGTTCTTATATGCCCTCAGGGCATAACTTAAAACCCTTGCCCTGAGGGTTGTGGGGGAGTTTCCTCCTCAAAACCATATTTTCTATGTGAAAATTAACAACGCTGAACAAAATAGATATCTCAAAATTTTGATTGGATGTGTTTGGAGGAATGATGGGCGTAAAGGGGGGGGGGGTTAGTTACCCTCCAATCACTTTCGACTATCAAAAAAGGCGATAGCCCTCTGAATTTCCAATCGAATGAGCGTTTTTGAAGTTTCTACGACAACGCCTTCTATAAAAACCTTATATGCCCTCAGGGCACAACTTAAAGCCCTTGCCCCGAGGGTTTTGGGGGACTGTCCTCCTCAAAAAGATATTTTCTATCTTGAAATCAACTACTGTGAACAAAATGGCTATCTAAAATTTTTGATTGAATATGTTTGGGGAAATGATGGGTTGGGGGGGGCCTAGTTGCCCTCCAATCACTTTCGACTATTATAAAGAGCACTAGCCACTCTAATTTACAATTGAATGAGCCCTTTTCGAAGTTTCTATGACAACTCCTTCGATACGAAGTGCCTTTCGAAGAAATAAAAAAACACATTGTGGCCACAACGGTCTTTACTTAGGCAGCGCAAGCACACTGCCTATGATTTACTTTCCTTTTATGGTTATTCTTATGGGTCTGGGTACAGAGTCTGTAGAAACAAGCAATGTTTCAAAAGAAACAGCCGTATAGTGTTTATTTTGTATTTGCTTCTATATTCACAACTTTAATGGTCCACTTTACCATTTAAGTATGATTTCTCTGCGTATACAGGAAACCAAGTTTGGAAATCCTACTCTGCCATCTTACTGAGACAGGAGACCATTGAAGGTGTCGACAAGGTTGGTATTTTTCAGTCATCATGCTCTTCCAGTGCTGAGGAATGAGCTGCCTTCTTTGTTAAAAAATTAGTTAGATAGGGCTAATTTCCGTTGCCAGTTGAGACCCCATTGCCTGTATCAGTATGAGTTTTGATATATTTTTTTTTTGAGCAGACTTATAATGCTGTGTTGATATGTTGGTAATTGGAAGATGGGGTAACCCTATACATATATGTAATGTAGAGTATTCTAGAGGTAGCCATAGAAGCCCAGATTACTGAGCTTCGTTCTTTTTCTTATATATATTAGTTATGTAATGAAGATCACCATTTACTATGAATAAGAACAAGGTTCAGGTTTGATTCAGATTTTAGTCTGAGGAAGTGAACAGGGTTGTCCTTCTTGACTTAACTACCTCTTTCATTGGTTACGTAAAAGCAGAATATTTACGTAGCCTTATGAAGGCAATTTATTAAGGCAACTTAAGTCAGAAAACCTTCTTATCATACGGAGTGAAGTATTGGAAGGAAATTTATCGACAGATATATAAAGCGTACGGAGACAATATCTTGAAAATAAACAGTCATGAGCAGCTCCTCCAAACAGAGAAAAACAAGATAGTGTCAGCAGCCGAATTCCCCGGTATAGTTGTCAACATAGCCAAAACAGAAGTCATGTGGGTTTTAAAACTTTAGAAGATTATCAAAACTTATTTATTTTCCTTTTTCATCATAAGAATAAGCCAGTACTTACTTACAGTTCATCACCATGAATTGTTGGATTATTATTTTGATTCATAATCTTCGATTCATGAAGATTATAAAAATCTATTTCACTTTCTTGTTTTACTATAAGAATGAGCAGCTATTTACTTACAGTTTTTCACTACGAATTGTTGAAAAATTATTTCCATTCATAAATCGAAAATTTTGATGCAGAGTAAAATTTTCAAACTTGTTTTTTTTTTGTATACCGTACGCTGAGAAATCGTACTTTTATTCAAACAGTAAACTGAAACATGAACGTTGTGAATATAAAAGCAAATACAAAATAAATACTATACGGCTGATTTTTTTTTAAGCATTGCTTATTGTCAAATTTTAGAATAATATCAAACCTTGTTTCTTTGAATTTTTAACAATAAGAGTAAGCGAGTACTTACATACCGTTCTTCACCACCAATTGTTGGACTATTATTTGACTTCATAAATAAACATTTGACGAAAGGTAAGCTTGCTACGCATTCTTGAACTGGGGATCTCACGACTATTCTCGTCAAGAGTATTTAATTGTTTTCAAAAGACATTCCGAGGAAACTTTCTCCACTTATGCAAATGACTAATACCAAAACAAAAACTTAGTTGCAAGTAAAAAGAAAAAACAATAACAAAGAGTTGTCAGTGGTATATACTTTATTAGAACTTGGAACGAATGTCTAGATAATTTGAATAGGAAAGGATTTTAGTATCCCTTTTCCAGAAATATTATATACAAAACAGTGAATTGCTTCAAATAATTATTAAGACTGTTTACGATTGATTCATATTCATGAAAAAAGGTAATCTATTGCAACATATTCAATTGGAAACTGAGTACACAGTTTGATGTTGCATATTGGTGATTTCTTATAAATTTAACTTGCAAAAATTCAAAACAGATAAATAAAATTGACTTTTCCATATTTTGAATCCAAATCTGAATCAATTTCTTTTTACGACCCTATTAATCTTAGCAAATCAACTTGAGGACATTGAGCTTTTTGCATAGCCTAAGAAAAACGGCCAATTTGTGGCAACCACATAGAAGTTTATTATAGTAGGAGGGACCCAATAGATACTGATATTACATAATTTATTCATGGTTTATTGATCCAATAACGGGTCAATGACACCTTTTGAAGGTCAATACGGGGATGTTTCTAAGCCTATTGAATAAAGACAGGAGTGACGCAATACCTTCACTGATGTTACATAATTTATTCATGGTTTATTGATGCACTAACGGGTCAATGACACCTTTTTCAAGGTCAATAAGGGGAAGTTTCTAAGCCTATTGACTCCGAGACGAGATTTGCGCATGCGCACTGAATATCTAAGCTGAATCAATGGTATTGATCCATGAAGGGGACAGGATCACGTGTCTTTTTCAAGGTCAATCAGGGGATGTTTCTAAGTGTATTGATCCACGAAGGGGACTGAATTTCTGGGAAATTGATTTGCATAATCGAAGGGGACTAGATTTCTGGGAAATCAATTGCATAATCGATGGGGAATTTTATCATGAGGGGATTTCATTTTTAAATACGGCTTCTCTGGTCTTTAGGTCTGAGAGATAAATAATATTCTATGGAAGCCATAATAGTGTAACAAGGACTTACACTATTATGGATAAGGACTTCATACGAGATCAAGACAGATTGAATATATTTTACGCGGGAAATGGTTTCCTGGGAATTTCAAATGTGACAGCGCAGGGATGCTGAAACAAAGGAATACGCAGGAATTACTTTTAGGGGATTATGTGGGCGAAAAAAATTAATCGGTATTTTAGAGATTTTTTGGGCGAAACAGTTTGAGAAATTTTAGAACATGATTTGAGGTGAAACTCTGTGGTCGTTATAATACACAAGTTCCATTTGAACAGTGTTGTAAGGTCCCCTACCCAAACCCCAAAGGGGCCCCCGCTCAACTTTTTTGCCCCCCCCCCCATTTTTTTAGCTTTTTTGGCACGCTTGAGACACAGAAGGGTCCCCTCAGGCCCCATCCCCCCGGGCCTCCAAAGAGTCCCCACTCCCCCCTGGACCCCCTATTCTTTAAATACTTTTTTTTGCGCGCTTGATACACAGAAGGACCCCCTCCCCCCAACTTTTTGGCTCCCCTCGAATATATCTTTTCGTAAAAAGTTCTTTACGTAATGTTCCTCATAAACCAATTTTACAACTTGAAGTACTCATCCTTATCACCCAAAACTTTACATTTTGGCTTTTTGAATACCCCAATACCAAGCAATACTTTTCAAAAGGCTTTATTATATCTTTTCAGAACAAGTTCCTTTCTTAATATCCCTCTTAAACCTATTTTACAAGTTGAAGCAAACATCCTTTTCACCCACAACTTTACATTACGGCTTTTTGCATACCCCAGCACCAAGCAATACTTTTCAAAAGGCTTTATATATTATTTCAGAACAAGTTCTTTTCTTAATGTCCCTCCTAAACCAATTTTACAATTTTAAGTACTCATGCTTTTCACCCACACACAAACAGAGAAAGATAGGCACTTCAGACATACAAACCAACAAAGACAAACACTTCAGACATACAAACCGAGAAAGACAGGAACTTTAGACATACAAACCAATAAAGATAGACACTTCAAACTTACAAACCAACAAAGGCAAACACTACAGACATACAAACAGAGAAAGACAGGCACTTTAGACATACAAATCAACAAAGACAGACACTTTAGACATACAAACAAACAAAGACAAACACTTCGTACATACAAACAGGAAAGACAGGCACTTTAGACATAGAAACTAACAAAGACAGACACTTCAGACATACAGACCAACAAAAAAACACTTCAGACATACAAACAGAGAAAGACAAACACTTTAGACATACAAACAGAGAAAGACAGGCACTTTAGACATATAAACCAACAAAGACAGACACTTCAGACATACAAACCAACAAAGACAGGCACTTTATACATACAAACAACGATGACAGACACTATAGACATACAAACCAACAAAGGCAAACACTTCAGACATACAAACAGAGAAAGACAGGCATTTTAGACATACAAACCAGCAAAGACAGACACGTCAGATATACAAACCAACAAAGATAGACACTTCAGACATACAAACCAACAAAGACAAACACTTCAGACATAGAAACTGAGAAAGACAGGCACTTTAGACATACAAACCAACAAAGACAAACACTTTAGACATATAAACCAACAAAGACAAACACTTCAGACATACAAACAGAAAAAGACAAACACTTTAGACATACAAACAGAGAAAGATATACATTTCAGAAATACAAAAATAGAAAGACAGGCACTTTAGACATAAAAACTAACAAAGACAGACACTTCAGACATTCAAACCAACAAAGACAAACACTTCAGACATACAAACTGAGAAAGACAAACACTTTAGAGAAAAATAAAAACAGGCTCTTTAGACATGCAAACCAACAAAGACAGACACTTCAGACATACAAACCAAAAAAGATAGACACATCAGACATACAAACCAACAAAGACAAATACTTCAGACATAAAAACACAGAAAGATAAACACTTTAGACATGAAAATAAAGAAACACAAACATTTCAGAAATACAAAAAGAGAAAAAAAAACACTTCAGAAATGCAAGCCAACAAAGACAAACACTTAAGACATACAAACCAACAAAGACAAACACTTCAGACATACAAACAGAGAAAGACAAACACTTTAGACAAAAATAAAAACAGGCTCTTTAGACATACAAACCAACAAAGACACACACTTCAGACATACAAACCAAAAAAGATAGACACTTCAGACATACAAACAGAGAAGGACAGACACTTTAGACATACAAACCAACAAAGATAGACACTTCAGACATACAAACCAACAGAGACAAACACTGCAGACATACAAAGAGAGAAAGACAGGCACTTTGGACATACAAACCAGCAAAGAAGACACTTCAGACATCCAAACCAACAAAGACAAACACTTCAGACCTACAAACAGAGAAAGACAGGCACTATAGACATACAAACCAATAATGACAGACACTTCAGACATACAAACAAAAAAAGACAAACACTTCAGACATACAAAGAGAGAAAGACAGGCACTTTAGACATACAAGCCAACAAAGACATACACTTCAGACATACAAACCAACAAAGACAAACACTTCAGACATACAAACAGAAAAAGACAAACACTCTAGACATACAAACAGAGGAAGACAGACACTTTAGACATACAAACCAACAAAGACAAACACTTCAGAAATACAAACAGAGAAAGACAAGCACTATAGACGTACAAACCAAAAAAGACAGACACTTCAGACATTCAAAGCAACAAAGACAAAAACTTTAGACATACAAAAAGAAAAATAAAAACGCTAGTGACATGCAAAAAGGCGAAGACAGACACTTCAGACATACAAACATAGAAAGAAAGGCCCTTTAGACATAAAAACTAACAAAGACAGACACTTCAGACACACAAACCAACAAAGACAAACACTTCAGACATACAAACAGAGTTAGACAAGCACTCTACACATTAGACAAACAAACCAGGTAAAAAGTATCTGAATTGGGTGTTCAAAGCATCCACTTGTTATGTCCTGAAAGATGAGGTTAGAAAATGACGTTCTGATAATTGTTTTCTTACTCATTTTTAACTCTTAATGGAGCCTCTATATTGAAAATTGGGAAGTGTCCTAAAAAAAAGCTGGAATGAAGAGAAGGGGGCCTTGGAGGTTAGAAGAAGGGACCCTTGGAGGTTTAGGTCATTGGTGGTTAGGGTCTTTGATGGTTCATATTCATAATCGTCTCACTAGATGATTTCTAAGGCTTTCTAAGGATTGTTTGGAGTTTCTTTATCAAAATTCTTTTCTTGGCATCTTTTTTTTTAGTATACTAGAATGTTAGAGCGTATTTTGTATTGACAACGCTGTTCAAATGGTACTTTTGTTTTATACAGAATACAGTCGAGAACCACCAAAATAAAAAATAATATGTCTAGCTTTGTTTCATCCCCTATAAAAGTTTTACTTCAAGAATATTCGATAATCAGATAAGAGGATTTTATAAACAAAGTCTGATATAAGAGTTACGTAAATTGAAACACCTCTAGAATGTCTCGTCTTTGAAATTCTCATAAGTCTTGTGATGTCACATGTCCCGGTCATTGATCTTGTGCGCCCTGTGTGGCAATGTCTTCTTCTATTCCATATAACCTAGTATATTGCTATCTACAGAGACTACACTAATGCCTCGATAATTATCACAGTCACTCTCATTATTTTTCTTATACAGTGGTATAATTTAGGTTTTCCTAAAATTCCTAGGTGCTTCCCCTTTAAATAAAATCATATTTATAATCTTCAGTAACTTATTTCTGACCGCAGAGCGACCATATTTAAGAAACACATTTACTACAGTATCAGCACCTGAAGCCTTATTATTTTTTAATCCTTTTAGTACAATCGCTAATTTATCCTGACAGAAAAAATCTTCTTTCGCGTTCAAGGTATATCAAATTTTTTCTTTTCCTCTATATCTTTTCCTTCAACTCTATCTTGGTTTAGCACAAACTCAACATTTTCCTTTAACCCTTAGCTTATCACTAATTGAGGCCCAATTCCTATCTTCAACTGGGACAATTCCGGATTGACTACTCCCTCTTAATTTATTAACATGCCAGTACAATTCTTAAATATTCTGCGGTCTAGCTGCATCTTCCTGATCCTCAGGAATTCTATTCATGGCCAGTATTTCACACTTCTGAAACAACAAAAGTACGAAGAACAATAGAGAAATCTTTTTGTAAGACAGTGAAGATATTTTGAATTTGGGCAAATTGTCCAAAGGCCGTCCTCGGCAAGACCAAAAGTATATAAAAGAAAAGACTCACAACAACTTACGACCAATCAAACCAAAAATATAAAAAACATTCAAAGCAGTCCCAGCGTCCTTACTTCAGTGAAGTTCAACCAGGACGCACAGTGAAGTCAGACGCAGAGGGACCCAGATAAACGCAAATAGACGCTCAGACACACAGGCACAGAGAGACATAAACACACACAAAATCTACACACGAAGATACGCAAACAGACGCTGAGACGCGCAGGAACAGAGAGAGGTAAAACACACACACAAAATCAAACAAAAACAGACAAACAGGCACACAGTTACAGGTAAGAAGCCAGTCAGACCCACAGGCATAGACAGAGAGAGAGAAAGTGAGAGAAAAAAATTAACACGCAAAGTCAGAAGAGGAACAATGCAAACAGAATTTCAGACACAAAGGTATAGTGAGAGACATACACACACAAACACACAAGCACACAATGTCAGACACACAGGCACACAGAGACAGGCAAACCGACGCAGAGACGCACAGGAACGGAGAGAAAGATAAAAAAATACAGAAAGCCAGACAAACAGGCATGCTTAGACAGTCAAACAGATAGTTTGACGCACAGGCACACAGAGAAAGGCAAACAGACGGTCAGACCCAAACGGCGCAGAAAGAGAGAGATGAAAACACTAACAAACACACAAATTCAGACGCACAGGCACACACAGACAGGCAAATAGACCCCGAGACAGAAATAGAGAGAAAGAGAGATAAAAGAGCTGGAGAGTGAGAGAGAGTGAGAGTGAGAGTGAGATAGAGAGAGAGAGAAAGATAGAGATAAAGAGTGAGAGACAAAAACACACAGGCACACAAAATGAGAATCACAGGAATGCAAAGAGGCACACAGATATAAAATAGTGAGAGAAACAAACACACGAACACAAATACAAAGTCAGGTACACAGAAACTCAAAGTCAGGCAAACAGAAACTCAGTCACACAGGCACAGGGAGATAGAGACAAAAACACAAACAAACACATGCAGTCCGACACAATCATTATACCAGACGCAGAGACATGCTAACAGACACTGAGACGCACAGGCACAGAGAAACCCCAAAACACAAAATGCACAAATTTAGATATACAGGCATGCAAACAGACGAAGAAACAGGCAAACAGACAATAAGATATACAGGCACTGAGAGAGACAAAAACAGACACACAAACACACAAATTCAGACACACAGGCAAACAGAGACAGACAAACAGACACACAGGTAAAGACAGAGACTAAAACACACACAGAGCAGGACACAGAGACACAAAGAGACAGGCAAACAGAGTGTCAGACAAACAGGCACAGAAAGAGAAAGAGAGTGAGAGACAAAAGGACGCACAAGCACAAAAAGTCAGACACACAGGCACACAGAGACAGGCAAACCGACGGTCAGACCCACAGGTACAGATAGGGAGAGAGAGAGACAAAACACAAAGGCGTAGAGAGGGACAAGCGCACACAAACACACACAAAAGCACAAGGACAGATGCACAGGCACACAGAGGCCGGCAATTAGACGCTGAGAAAGAGAGAAAGAGAGAGAGAAAGAGAGACAGAGAGAGAGAGAGAAAGAGAGAGAGAGATAGAAAAAACACAAACACAAGCCCACAAAGTCAGACTCTCAGGCACAAAGAAACAGGCAAACAGACGCTCAGACACACAGGCACAAACAAAGACGAAAACACAAACAAACACACAAAGTCAGACATAGTCATGCAAACAGAAGCAGAGACGTGCAAAGAGATGCTGAGACACAAAGGCACAGAGAGAGAGAAAATGACACACATAAAGTCAGACACACTGGCACACAGAGAAAACCAAACAGACGCTCAGACATACAGGCACAGGGAAAGACAAAAACACACTAATATACACACACATAGAGACACTCAAACATATGATGAGGCACACAGGCAAAGAGAGAGATAACACACACAAACACACAAAGTTTGACACAAAGACTCACGGAGACATGCAAAAAGACAGATACACAAAGTCAGGCACACAGAGACATGTAAACAGACAATCAGACACACAGGCACAGAGAGACAAAAACACACACATAAAGTCAGACACACTGGCACACAGAGAAAACCAAACTGACGCTCAGACATACAGGCACAGGGAAAGACAAAAACACACTAATACACACAAACAGAGTCCACACATAGAGATACGCAAACAGACGATGATACACACAGGCAAAGAGAAAGATAAAACACACACAAGCACATAACGATTGACACACAGAGACAGGCAAAAAGACAGTCAGACCCACGGGCACAGAGAGGGAGAGAGAGTGAGAGAAAATTAGAGACGAAAACACACAGAAACACAAAAAAATCATACACAAATGCATGTAAACAGACGCTCAGATACACAGGCACAAAGAGAAATAAAAACACACATACGCAAAGTCAGACACGCAAGCATGTAAACAGACGCAGAGACAATTAAACTGACGCTTAAACACATAGGCAAAGAGAGAAACGAGAAAAATAAAGTCAGAAACACAGGCATGCAAATAGAGACACAGTCATAGAGAGAGACAAAAAATATATAAACACACAGAGTCAGACGCACAAACACACAAAGACAGACAAAGACATAGGCAAACACATGTTCAGATACACAGGCACAGAGAGTGAGAGGAGAGAGGGGGAGAGAGAGAAAGAGAGAGATAGAAAACACAAACACATAGTCAGACACACAGACTTGCAAACAGTCACAGAGACAGGGAAACAGGCACAGAGAGAGATACAAAAACAGACACAACCACACAGTCGGAAACCCAAAAACACCCAAAGACTGCCACATGGACACAAACACACAGAGTCAGACACACAGGCACAGAGACAGAGACAAACAAAACATGCAAAGACACAAAGATTCAGACACAGGCACAGTGAGAGAGAGGAAGAGACAAAAACACCCAAACAAGCACGGAGAACACAGAGAGACAGAGAGAGAGAGAGAGAGAGAGAGAGAGAGAGAGAGAGAGAGAGAGAGAGAAAGAGGGGGAGGGAGAGAAAAACATACTCAGACCCAAGGGAACAGAGAGACAGACAAACACAGACAGATACCACCACACAGAGTCAAAAACACGAACACACAAAGACAGACACAGAGACATAAACACAGACACAAAAACAGACAGTTTGACACACTGGTACAGAGAGAGAGAGACAAAAAACGCACATACAAACGAGATACACGAGTGAGAGTGAGATACACGAACATAGAAAGACAGACACAGAGATAAAAAAACACACAGAATCAGACACACAAACAGAAATAGACAGACGCCGAAACAAAAAAACACAGACTCAGACAGACAGTCACAGAAAGAGTGAGGGTGAGAGAGAGAGAGAGAGAGAGAGAGAGAGAGAGAGAGAGAGAGAGAGAGAGAGAGAGAGAGAGAGAGAGAGAGCGAGAGAGAGAGAGAGAGAGACATAAACAAATACAAAAACACACACAGTCACACACATGAACCCATAAAGACCGACACAGAGGCAAAAACAAACAACAACACACAGATTCAGACACACAGGCACGGGGAGAGAGAGAGAGAGAGAGAGAGAGAGAGAGAGAGAGAGAGAGAGAGAGAGAGAGAGAGAGAGAGAGAGAGAGAGAGAGAGAGAGAGAGAGAGAGAGAGAGCACACACACACACATAAACTTACAGACTCAGACATACGAACTCACAAAGACAGACAAAATGACAAAAACACACACACGCACAGAGTCATACAGGCAGAGAGAGAGAGAGAGACAAAAACAAACAAATACACACACACAAGCATAGAGTCATACAGGCATTGAGAGAGAGAGAGACAAAAATAAACAAATACACACACACACAAACACAAAGAATCAAACGCGTGAACAAACGAAGACAGGCACAGAAACCTAAACGCACAAACCAACAAACAGAGTCAGACACATTGGCTTAGAGACAGGGGCGAAAACAAACAAAAACACATTGAGTTGGACGCACAAAGACAGGTACAAAGATATACAAAATACACACACACAGCGTCAGACACACATTAACTGACGCAAACACAGATAAGACACGGTCAAATAAACGGGCACAAGCAACGAAATGAGAATTGAATCGATTGAACCAATAAAAGTACGATCAAAAAAGACAAGGATATGACTACCCGAATCAACTTTCCAGTAAAATTACCACCTGCAGCCACCCTAAAACTAACTCTGGTTGCCTGCGACTAAACTGCCGCTCCCTGTGTACTTGTAGCAAGCTTACAGTTCCCCCAGGTACCAGCAGCCAACCTTCAGCTTTCTCTAGCTACCTGCAGCCATCCTGTTGTAACTGGTAAGCGTAGCACATTCTACAAACTCCAGATGGTAGCATAAATAATTTTTAGCTGAAATGTAGCTTTCAAGCTAGGCTCTTTTAAGTTCACTTGGCCTGGCGCGCGCCATGCTACTTTGGCGGTATGAAATACAAATATCAACCCAAACTACGGATTTTTATAGAAAAAAATGAAAAGATATAAAATATTTTTTCTATGAAAAAGACTATGTCACTAAAAAACGAAAAGAAAATTAATTTAAAAAACTCTTTCCATAAAATAAGTTTTTCAAAGAAAAGTAAAGAGCTATTAGTAGCCAATTATGAGCAGAAATAGTCGGATAATGTTCCAAGTGTATAATTACCACAAACCACTATCAATAAGTAAATGAAATTCAAAACAAACCAGAAATTACAATAAATAAAAGAGTCAAACTAGAAACGAGCAGACATGAGTAGGGCTGATAGTCCCTATGTCTTCTTCAACAGTAGAACATAATTGGCGCTTTACTGAAAACAAAATACATTTTAAATGTTTTCACTTTGTTAATTTCATAAATAAAAAATTATAGAAACTTTAAGGAATAAATATTAGCATATGTCAATTAAACGGACAATCCATCGTTATTTGTTTTTTTTTTCAGTAAAGCGCAAATTATAGTCTTGTCTTGAGAAGGCACGGGGGTTATCAGCTCTGCTCATGCTAATTGTTGCTCGTTTTGAGTTTTGCTCGGCTATTAATTGTAATTTCTCTTCGTTTTGAGTTTCAATTGTTTTATAAAGGTTTTTGGTAGTTATACGCTTGGAAGATTATTTGACTGTATTTCTGCTCATTTTTGGCTAAATACAGCTCTTTACTTTTCTTTGGAAAATTCATTTGTGTAAAAAGTTTTCTTAATTAATTTTTATTGGAAGGAGAAAACTTGATGAAAAATTCAACCTGGTCCAAGTTGGTTAATTCTCGTATTTAAATTAACACTTTGGATGTTTATATAGGTCTCTAGTAAATCCAGTTTTTGGCAAGTGAAGCTTGTATTTTGTTCCAAGGACCAATACGGAACTGCACAATCGGAAAAGACAATATCTTTTTCTGAAAAAAATCCTCCTAAATGGATAATCTCAAAAGAAATCAAAATCTACATGATAATCAGGATTTTTAGGAATATGGCTCGTTTAGTTCAACAAAAAGAAGAATAAAAAAGAAGAAAAGAATCCAAAGGGAAAAGAATTGGGAACCATGGAACAATTGACAAAGACAAATTTGTGGCTCTTGTATTTCTTGTTCTTGTTTACAAGCGATCTTCGCTAACTTACTCCGGTTTCAATAAAAAAAAAGCCTTGTAAGATAAATTTTAGCACAAAGTACAACTTTGTTTATATTATTATTCAGGATTATCTTTGGGCCAAGTGACCCAACTGCATAAAAGAACTGAAAAGGTTTTTTTTGTCTGGAAATTAAGTTCAAAAGGACCCTAAAGGGGTGTTTCCAAGTTACACGAAAATTCCATTTGTCAGTTCTTGGCAAAAGGTTTGTTTTGTTTCTTGAAAGTGAAAAAAGTTGTTATCTACCCAACAGCATTTCATATTGAAATGTGCTAAAATTTTACTTCCTGAATTAATTTGGAATTTTCATAATTTTAATTTTGTTTTCTAGCCTAAGTAAACCACAAGATTTAATAGAGAAGGAGGGGGCTTGCATATGACCAAATCCACGTTAACTCGCATCCCTTGACCAAGGTTACCAAACTTTTGAAAAACTGAAAGACTTGTTAGTTTTTTCTGATACTTGCACCGGTACTGCCCTAAAACCGGATTCAAAGCAGAACCCAACTTTTTTTCGATTGACATTGAATGTGTAACCACAATGACAACAATTTTTAATTTATATGTTTTGAAGTTATGCCGACAAGTTTGTAATGTAAGAGGGATCTTATGCACTGAAAATAAATGAAGTTTATCCTTCCAATAAACGGACTCAAATTTTTGTTTTGATTCATTTTGGTGAACAGTCTAAGAGGGAATCAGCGTTGAAAATCTTCTTCGTTTGATTTTATTACGTCCAGTTACTGATTATCGATAATATCTTATAATATTTCTGGATTTAAAAGCCCCCCCCCTTTATTTCAAGGTATTATTCAGAATTTACTGATTTATTATGACTCTTTCCAAACAACATTGTTTGTCATTTAGAATCAACTCTTCGTTGGCCATGATTAAAAAATAAGAAATTAAAAATCTTATCTCTAGTATTTCTGATCTAGTATCTAGTATTTTTATATTTCTGTAGTTAATTTAGATGCTATTCCAAGAAAATTTAATAAAGGAAAAATTTCGAAAACGAATGTAGCGTCTCAGCAAAAGGAACGGGGCTGGAAATTCTGATGTTACCAATTATGAGGACTTACTAATTCGATCGAAACTGCATTTATTTACAATGATTCTCTTAGGCTAACTACGTAAAATTACTAAAATCCAATAACCCCTTATAAATCTTGTTTTATTTCTTTGGAAACTGTTTGTTACACCCAGTAAACTTATAATCTGAAAACAATACCGTCACTCATTGTAAGTATTCACACAATGAGAAAATGTCGAAATGGGCTTTGAAGTAAAAGTATAATATCAAGCCCCCGATAATAGCTCTTACTCTCAGATATAGTCAGAGGCAACACTATAGCGTTGGCTATAGTAAAGGCCATACGGTTCCAATGTTTTATTATTATTTTTTCCCAGAGGCACTTCATATGGAAGAGTTCGTCGTAGAAACTTTAAAGGGGACTCATTCAATTGGAAATTGAGAGTTCTAGTGCTTTTTAATAGTTGAAAGTGATTGGAGTGCAACTAGCCCCCCCCCCCCGCCCTACGCCCATCATTCCCCCAAACACATACAATAAAAACTTTGAGAAGGCCATTTTGTTCCGCGTAGGTCATTTCCACATAGAAAATGTATTTTTGAGGAGGACACTCCCCCAAAACCGTCAGAGCAAGGGTTTTAAGTTAGGCCCTGAGGGCATATAAGGTTTTTATAGAAAGCGTTGTCGCAAAAACTTCAAAAAGGACTCATTCGATTGGAAATTCAAAGGACTAGTGCCCTTTTTAATAGTCTAAAGGGATTGGAGGGCAACTAGCCCCCCTCCCACTCCCATTCCACCAAAAACATCCAATCAATATTTTGATATAGCCATTTTGTTCGGCGTAATTGATTTCCGGGTATAAAATATGTTTTTGAGGAGGACACTCCCCCATAACCCTCAGGGCAAGTGTTTTAAGTTATGCCCTGGGGGCATATAAGGTTTTTATAGAAGGCTTTTTCATAGAAACTTCAAAAAAGGCTCATTCGATTGGAAGCTCAAAGAGCTAGTGCCCTTTTTAACAGTCAAAAGTGATTGGAGGGCAACTAACCCCCCTCTCACGCCCACCTTTCCCCCAAACACATCCAATTAAAATTTTGAGATAGCCATTTGGATAAACGTAGCTTTAAGTTCTGAAAATTAGGTCTTTGAGGATGAAAACTCCCCCACAGCTCTCAGGGCAAGGGTTGTAAGTTATGCCTTAAAGGCATATAAGATTTTGTATAGACAACATTGTCGTAGAAAATTCAAAAAGGGCTCATTCGATTGGAAATTTAAATAGCTAGTTCCCTTTTTAATAGTCGAAAATGATTCTAAGACAGCTGACACCCCTTCCAAGCCCACCATTTCCCCAAACACATCCAATCAAAATTTTGATATAACCATTTTGTTCAACGTAGTTGAAAGTTCTGGAAATTATATTTGAGCAGGACACTCACCTTACAGTCTTCAGGGGCAGTCGTTATAAGTTATGCCCTTGGGGCATATATGGTTCTTGTGGAAGGAATGCTCGTATAAACTTCAGAGAGAGCTTATTCGATTGGAAATTAAAAGTTCTAGTTCACTTTATAGGCGTCAAAATATATTGGCAGGTAACGAGTTTCCCCCCCCACCCCCTAAATCCTTGTTTTCCAAATGCATCCAATAAAAATTTTAAGATACCTATTTTGTTAAAAATACTTCAAAAACATGTGACAAAATCTTGGTGTCGACACAAACCCCCAGGGCCAGTGGGCAGATGTTGTAAGTTATACCCTGGGGGCATATATGGGTCTTATGGAAGGGAAGCTCGTATTAACTTCAAAGAGGGATCATTTGATTGGAAATTGAAGGTTCTAGTTCACTTTTTGAGAGTCAAAAGAGATTGGAGGGCACCTAGTCCCTTCCGTCCAAGCCCTTTTTTCCTCAAACCCATGTGATAAGAACTTTGAGATAGTTTTCTTAAAATAGTTCTAAGACCATATAACGAAAACTCAGGGGTCAAAACAGCCCTCCAGGGCCCGAGGGCATGTGTTGTAAGTTATGCCCTGGGGGAATATATGGTTCTTATTGAAGGGATTCTCGTAAAAAATACAGAGATGGCTCATTTGATTGGAAATTGAAAGTTCTAGTTCAGTTTTTAGAGTCAAAAGAGATTGGGGGCAGCTAGCTCCCCCCCCCCTACGCCCATCTTCCCCAAATGCCTCCAATAAAAATTCTGAGATAGCCATTAAGTTAAAAATTGCTCAAAAGTCAGATAACAAAAACTCAGATGGCGTCAAAACCCCCAGGGCCTGAGGGCAGCCGTTGTGAGTTACGCCCTACGCCCTGGGGCATATGTTGTTCGTATGAAAAGGATCCTCGTATATACTTCAGAGAGGGCTCATTTGATTGGATATTGAAAGTTCGAGCTCATTTTTTAATAGTCAAAATAGATCTAAGGGCTGCTAGCCCCCCCCCCCCACGCCTTCTTTTTCAAATCCCATCTGATGAAAATTTTGAGATAAACATTTTGTTAAAAACAGTTAAAAGGTCGGCTAAGAAAAAATCCGGTGTCAATAGAACCCTCCAGGGCACAGAGGAAGGCGTTCTAAGTTATGCCCTAAAGGCATGTACGGTTCTTATGAGAGGGATTAAAGGGTTCATTTGATTGGAAATTGAAAGTTCTAGTTCACTTTTCAAGAGCCAAGAGAGTTAAACTAGCCCCCCCCCCCACAAACTCTTTTTTCCCAAACCCGTCCGCTACAAATTTTGAGATAGCCAGTGTTTTGGATATTTTTAAAAAATTAGATAACAAAAATTCCTCCAGAGCCCGGGGAAAAGGCGTTGTAAGTCTTTTCCTTGGGGCTTAGAGGGTTCTTATGAAAGGAATGCTCGTATAAACTTCAGAGGGGGCTCATTTGACTGGAAATTGAAAGTTCTAGTTAAATTTTTAAGAGTCAAAAGATATCCGAGGGTAACTGCCCCCACCCAACACAGACCCTTTTTCCCCAAAACCATCCGATAAAATTTTTGTAATAGCTATTTTATTGAAAATTGTTCAAAGGTCAGATAAGATAAATTGCTGTGTCAATGGAACCCACCAGGGCCCCGAAGCAAGTGTTATCAGTAATGCTCTAGGGGTTTATATATATTTCTTATGGAAGGGATGTTCGTATAAACTTCGAAGAGGGCTCATTTGATTGGAAATTAAAAGTTCTTGTTCTAGCCCCCTGCCCCTCCTCCACGCCCTAAATGCATCAGATAAAAATTTTGAGGTAAACATTTGATAAAAATAGTTCAAAGTTCTGATAACAAAAATTCAGGTGTCGACACAGCCCCCCAGGGCCCGGGCTAAGCGTTGTAAGTTATGCCCTTGGGGTACATGGTTGTTATGGAAGGGATGCTTGTATAAACTTCCTATAGGGCTCATTTGACTGGAAACTGAAAGTTGTAATTCACTTCTTAAGAGTCAAGAGTGATTAGAGGACAGCTAGGCTCCCCCCCACACTCCATTTATTTTTATCCAGAGGCACTTCATATAGAAGGGGTCGTCGTATAAACTTCAAAGAATGCTCAATCAATTGGAAACCGAGAGTTTTAGTGCCCTTGTTCAGGGTCAAAAGTGAACAGAGGGAAACTGGCCCCCTCCCCTGCCCTTTTTCCCCAAATACATCTGATAAAATTTGAAGTAGTCATTTTTATAAAATAATTCAAAGATCATATAACAAAAACTCCTTTACGTATGGTCATTTCGTTCAAAATAGTTCAAAGGTCAGATAAGAAAAACTCCTGTGTCAAAACATCCCCCAGGGCCGGTGGCAAGCGTTGTAAGTATTGCTCTGGGGGTATATATGGTTCTTATGGAAGGTATGCTCGTATAAACTTTAGAGAGGATTCATTTGAAAGGAAATTAAAAGTTGTAGTTAAAAAAGATCTGGAGCGGCAACTAGCCCCTCCCGCCCTCCACGCGTTTGGGTGTATTCGATGAATAAACCCCTCCGATAGAAATTTCAGGTGACCAATTGGTTAAAAATAGTTCAACGATCAGATATTAAAACTCCAGGGTCGACACAACTCCCCAGTGCCTAGGGACAGGCATTGTGAGTTATACTCTGGGGACATATATGGCTCTTATAGAAGAGATACTCGTATAAACTTTATAAAGGGCTCATTTGATTTAAACTAGAAAGTTCTAGTTCACTTTTAAAGAGTCAAAAGACACAGAAGCTTAATCTAGTCCCCCCCACGCCCTTTTTCCCCAAACCCATCCGATAAAAATTTTGAGATGGAAATTTTGTTAAAAATAGCTCAAACACCAGATAATAAAAACTCCGAGGTTGAAACAAACCCCTTTTTTCACTTTAAAATTGTTACTTTGATATAATTTTTTATACTTTGATGAATATTTGATTTTTTTTTAAAGTTTGATTTTGAAATAAGGAATTTTCAAAAACCTGAAATTTTTTGCAATCAAAAACGAACAAAAATTAATTAAAAAAAACTTTCCGGAAAAAAATTTTCAAAGAAAAGTAAAAGCCATTTTAAACTTAGGCTCAGCAGATATAACTACCTTTTAAAATTCAAACTCAAAATGACCAGAAATTACTATTAAAGAATAAATGAAACCAGAAACGAACAGAAATTAAATAAACCATTACAGCAAAAACATACAACAAGTAATAATATAAATGAATAAATAGATCTTAATACGAGTAATGCTTAGATTGAATATGAAAATCAAGCTTAACGCGAAAAATATATTTTCCTATTGAAGTACAAATGAAACTTAAAACGAACAGAAATTAAATAAAAAATCAATGCAAACAAACATACAATAGATATTAATATAAATCAATGAATAAATCTTAAAACGAGTGAAACTTAAATTGAATATGCAAATCAAGCTTGAAACAAACAAAAATAACCACACATAAGAGTTTGGGTATGACCTCCTTCTCTCACTCTATCTGTCCAAAACCAACTGCGTCATTGGTACTTTACTGGATACTATTCACGTCTTAAACCGTCTTGGAAAGTATAAACAACATTACATTAAGTATTTGATGTATAATAATATTAATTGTTGAAAGATACATCAGTTCAAGAATTTATTCCACTGTTATTGTATTTTTATTTTCAATGCTATAAGAACTGGAAAAGAAAATATTTGTAATACAATCCGTTTTTTGTTAAGCGCCAATGACGCAGAAGGCTTTTGGTTTTTATTTACAGTTAGGAAAGGAGACAGTATCCAAACACTTGTTTGTTATGAAACTATATTCGTCTTTAACAACTTTAAAAAAAGCCAATATATTAACCTGCATATTTGATATATAATGATATTAATTGCTTAAAGCTTATCCGTTAAGAATGTTACTATAATTTTAATGTTTATTTTCAATATGAAGTACAAAAGCAAATACTTGTCATAAAATTGGTTTTCAATAAAGCGCCAATGATGCAGTAGGTTTTAGACTTTTACAGTGAGAGAAGGAGGTTATACCCAAAGTCTTGTTTGTAGTGATTTTTGTTCGTTTCAAGCTTGGTTTGCATATTCTATTTAACTTTCACTCGTTTTAAGTTTTACTTATTAATTTACATTAATGTCTATTGTATGCTTGTTTGCATTGATTGTTTGATTAATTTCTATTTGTTTTAAGTTTCATTTGTACTTCAATAGGAAAATATTTTTTTCGTTTTAAGATTCATTTTCATTTTCAATCCAAGCAATACTTGCTGAAGATCTATTTATTGATTTATATTATTACTTGTATGTTTTTGCTATGATTGTTTATTTAATTTGTGTTCGTTTTGGGTTTCATTTATTCTTTAATAGTAATTTCTGGTCGTTTTGAGTTTGAAATTTAAAAGGTATTTGTATATTCTGAGCTTAAGTTTAAAATGGCCTTTACCTATCATTGAAAAACTTATTTTCCGGAATTTTTTTTTCATTAATTACTTTTAAAAATTAATAAAGAATATATTTAAGCTCTTCCAGAGAATCAAGTGTTGTGTTTTATTAACTGATCGTGATAAACGTCTTAGGCCGACTGCTTTCCAAAAATTTGACTTTTTGTCAATTTTTCTTAGGCCAAGCAAATAATTGGTCGTTCTCAAAATGATCTGCTAAGATTAGGTGGGTCTTAAAAGGAAATTGAAACAGATTTGGATAAGAAATAAGGCTCGATAACCTTATTTATCTATTTTAAATTTTTGACAAAATAAATTTATAAAAAAAAATTGCAACTTAAAACTATGTACCCAGTATCCATTGGAATGGTATACTAGCTTTTTTTCAAGAGTATGCATCAGATCTCGGCTTTTAGATAGTATTTATATAATCGACTGCTTTGTCTAAAATGTTTTGGTCCAAGGGATCCTTATATCATTTTTCATAAAGTCTTTCAATGCTTTAAAATCGTATCTTTTAATGCTTTAAAATCTTATTTTTAATGCATATAGTTTAATGCCTTTCCCCCTCATCAATACCTCGCTCTTTACGCTAAAGTTTTATTTTTCTGTTTCAGTTATTTTAGAATGACGTTTAGGAATGAGTTTTTTTTAGAAATTTTAAAAAAGCTTGTTAGTCGAATAAAATGGCCCTTGTGTTTCTGGAGTCATTCTTAAATGATTGAAACAAAATGTCAAACTTTAGCGTAAAGAGTTGGGTTTTGAGGAAGTGACAAACCCCCTTTTATACGTCATAAATTATGTTTGTTTTAAGCTTTAATGTTCCTCCTTACTTTCAGTTGAATAAACTTGTTTTTGTATTTAATATTACCAAAACCAAGTGAGGATTTCAGAATTACTTTATTCATACAGTAAGCAATGAAAAAGGAAACTTACTTTTTAAAAAATTCCAAATTAAAAATTTGTTTGAAGTAGTTTTAAAAAGTCTGCACCCTATAGCTTGCGAATAAAAATAAATACGAACAAAATATAGATGGCATGGTTTACAGAGCCGACAATCTACAAACTTAATAACAGTGTTAAAGACTGATCTACATTAAATACCTATGCCAAAAGAGTGACTCAAATTAAAGAAAAAAATTACTGGAAGTAAAGTTGAAATTGTTAGCTTAATTTTCAACAGGTAATTTGCCTATTCTCATTTTATACTTTGGTTGAGGCTAGGCTTAAAATAGCTTGAAATAATCTTACAAAAGGATTGGTCGACTTAGAAGGAAACTCTAACTGCAAAAGACTGATAGATCTTCATTGAACATCCTATTTAAAACTCCGAATATAATCTTCCCTTAATTTTACATTTTTCTCCTTCAGTGCCTAATTTTTCAAAATAGGTAAAGGTCTAGAATAGCCTTGCTTCTCTTCTAAAGGTGACAGGCTATAACAAAAGAGAGACAAGTTTTACTTTCATATTTTCTATATGTGTTTTAGACTATTAAAACCCCCCTCCATAATAATCTTCATAGCCCTAGGCTATTCAATTAAAGTTATAGGATAATTGACTAAATTATATTCAACAATGAATGTAAGAAACAAAGGAATAACAATAGTTAACCAATAGTTGCTGTAAATTTAGAAGAAAAATTTCATTCTGAAAATTTTAAGAATTTTGAGCAGAATCAGGGCTCTTAAGAAGGAATAACCATAAAAATATGAAAAGACCATTAAAAACTGGGTAAAATTCTAGTTTAGCTACTTTTGGCTATCTTGGAAAGGGGTTAGGTTAGGAAAATGAAATTCTCAGGGATGGATCAACAGACAAAAGTATGGCCCAGGAAGGTATTTTGAAGAACCTACCTGCACTCCTCCCCCTCTTGATAATGCAGATTATCTCACATTATTGCTTATTTTTGCTCTCATTTAATCCTATATTAATGGTATATTCATAAATCAGTATTTATATTTAAAAATTTCAGCTATTAACCTTGTCTATTAAAATGTATTCCACAATTTTATTTTCAATTAATAGCAATTCCTTTTAACTAGCCTGGGCCTAATTTCGGACCATGGTCATTATCTGTAATTACAAAATGTGTTAATTACAGGATTGGTCTATTTAAAAGGAAACACTAACTACAAAAGAATTATTGAAATGTATTGAAAATCCTATTTACAACTCCAAATATGATCTTCTCTTAACTTTTCATTTTTGCTCCTTCACTTCCTAATTTTTCAAAATAGGTAAAGGTCAAGAATAGCTTCTCTTCAGAAGGTGAGATGCTGAAACAAAGAGTGACTATATTTATTTTTATATGTATATATATGTGATTTTTGTTGTAAATAGCATCCTCCAAATGATTTACAAATGTTTGCTACTCTTTCTGCAGGAAAATGGTGGGCTCCATAGGGAAAACATAAAAACTGAAGGTTCCTATTGACTTTAAATTAGCATTTGCATAGTTTATGGCATCTATGTAGGTTTGTACTGAGTTTTGTGCCACATTGTGATAGTGTTGAAGATTAGGATTGTGTTCTAATGTATTATTTCTTTCTTCTTCACTTTTATTTTTGACTTGTTCTGGATATTTGCTGTTGAATGGCTTCTTGCAGCAAAATTCTCTTTCTTCACTTCATTTTTATATGTTCTGATTCTTACTTTCTTGATATTGCTTGTAGTTCTTGCGCCACTTATCTTTTAACCATATATTTATTTGTTCTTGCTGTTAAATATATTTTAACCACATATTCCTAATTTTTAATCTGTTGTATTTCTCATCCTCACATGTCTTTTAAGCAAATAGCTCTATACTCTTCACTTTTGTTTTTGACTTGTTGTAATTGTTGCCAATGCAAGTATTTTGATTGTATATTTATTTTTGCTTTATATTATTTATCATTACTTTAGACATTTTGAATACCCTTTACTGGAACTGTTGGGATTAGTCTTATCACATTTGATGCTCTAGGCTGTTTCTTTGTCCTGTAGGTATTCTGAAAACTGCTGAAAACACTTTTTGTAAATAGACTCATCATACTTGGGGTTTTATTCTTAGCTATGTTCCATTTCTAATATTGCATGCATCATATATTTCAGAACAGTATGTTTGCTCCTGAAGGGGGGGGTGTAAATGATATAGTTTATTCTCTTGAAATATGTTCATAAATATGACCTCAATCATATGAATTTTTCTTCCAAATTGAAACTCAAAATGAATTCTGTCAAACTTGTGATCTATTTAGGTTGTCTTTTGCAGACCAGAAAATCCCAGGATTATGATTTTCCAAAATATTTTTGACAAGTTTGTATTTTTGCTGTCATTAATATTCTAACTGCATATAATTTTGTTTTTATTTTCAAATTTTACTTCTAATTGTTGTTGTTGCAAGTATTCTAACCATATATTTCTTTGTTTTTCATTGTCAAAGTTATTCATTTGTCTTCTAGGTATTATGAAAGTGCATAAAATGCCTTTTGAAAAAATACTCATAGTAGGCCTACTTGGCATTTTATACATATCTAGGTTTTTTGTGTAATTCTGCCTGCATCATAGATACAAAAAAATTACACAACCAATACTGAGACATTTGTAGAATATCTTTTGATTTATGAGATCGTATTTATCCAAAAGAAGTCTTAAAGTTCAAGTTGGGTAGGAATCATCTCATATTTTCCCACTAGAAAATTTAGGGTACTCTAGGGGTCTGTTTTTGGGCCAATGCTTTTTTTTCATTAATATAAATGATCTTCAAAATTGCGTGCTTTTGTAAGAAGAATTACCAGTATTGTTTGCAGATGACACAGCAATTAGTTTGAAGGCACGCAATAAGGAGGACCTAAGGTTGTCCCTCAAAACTGTTGCTTTGAATTTAAATTCTTTATTTTATGCTAATTGACTATTACGTAAGAATTTCAAGGTCACTAAGACGTGTGTCATTACAATCTATGGTTATTTGAGTTTCCTTGATAAAAAGAGTGGATGTATTTAGATGTTTAGGTATTTATATTGATTCATCTTTATCGTTTAAAGCACATATTAATAAACACGTGGCAACACTGTTCAGGAATCTAAGCTGTTTACATATATTAAAGTTTCTGTTTCCAAACTAAGTCATGAACACTTTGTATTTTTCATTAGTTGAATGCTATTCTCAATATTTCCCAAGCGCTTGGGATGTTGATTTTCCCTTCAGATTTACGAGGGCACCTAATCATTTAAAATAAATCAATAACAATCCCGGACCATTTTTTAACTCATCCTAGAAAGACAGAAAATTTATCTGAAACTAAAACGACTTTTTTATTTCTGTATATTCTGGTTTTGTAACACATTTTTCACCTTAATTTGGGAATATTGTTTTCAAGATCAAACGCATTGGTTATTATCTCCATAATATGACATTTCTGGTTTAAACTAAGCATAGCTATTTATCAAGAGCTTGGAATAAATTTGTTTTTCCGTTTGTTAAAAATAAGACATCAAGACTCAGATTAAGATATCAAATTCCCCAGACTGCCAACAAATATAAGCTATTTTATGTAGCAATTGGATCATCATCACTATATATATAAAAAGAAATTGAAAGAGATAGTCCTTTTCGCCTAAAGTAGCAGGGATTGAATGTATTGTTGAGTTATTTATTGTTTTGTAAATCCTGTCCCTATCTCCACAATTTGATGTTTTTTACTTTTCTTTTCTTTTTTTCTTCCTTTTTTTTCTGTACTCTGTTAGAATACAAATGTTTTTAGTGGGGTGGGATTTATAATTTTTTTTCAGTGAAAATAACCCTCAAAGCTGTATTTTTCAAAATCCAGGAGGGGACTCTCTTGGACTCCAAGATTCTGGATTCCAATTTCATTAGGTTAGGTACTAGCTAATTAGCATGAAACCAAGAATTTAATTTCAAAGTTAAAGTTTTGAGGGACCATCAGAGGTCATCCTCATTGCCTTCCTTCAAGCTAATCTCTGTGTATCCCACAAAAAATATTGGTAATTCTTCTAATATATATATATAAGATATTTATATAAAAGAAATAAGACATTTATATTAATTTTTAATGTCTGGAAAAACGGTTGAAAAAATGATGTGCCAGGTGTTTCTGCTTTTGTTTGCTATTTATCCACTGTTTCCTTCTTTAAAAAAACAACAACATTAAGTTCCTTTGTTTTTGAAATTGCATTCCTTTATTTGTATCATATTCCCAATAACCTGCTCCCTCTCTATAATCATGTTGTCATGGTAACAGGCTTAGTTTCAAACAAAACTATCACTGATTCTTCAAAGCAGGATAATATAGATGGTGACTGTTATTGCTCATTTAAAAAAAATGCAAAGACACACAATTTAAGAAAAAAGAAAATAAATTAGGGTATTTATTTATCTTCAACTTCTATTGCCACCATGGTAATTGTGCCACATTCTTCTTCTAAAGGTTTAGAAAAATAACCAGATTTGTAAGGCCTTTGACTGCTGAAGGAATTGAGCCTTTTCTCTCAACTGTAATAAGATAAAATTTGCTCTGTAGTGGTTAAAAGTCATGATTAGTCATCAATCCTTATTTCTTTTTTATTTTAGGGCTCTCCTCACTAAAATCTGTGTTGTATCCAAGTTTCAATGATAGCATCATACTTGTCATAATTTGCAGTAACTCTGTTCCAAGGTCTTTCGTGGACTTGCTACGAGTTCCGAAAATGGCCGATCCCATCACAGTTTCCGAGGATTCTTCTATTAAAAGCGGTAATTTCCACAGTTATATTTTCTGTTACAGAATAAAAGAAAAGCTACAGCTTTATGTTTAATAGACTGGAGTTGAGGCATGTACGAATATTATTTGAGTGATAGATTGTATGAAAACAAAAGAATGTAAAGAAAGTTGAGAAAGCATTAAAATATGAACTGAAGAAGTGTGAAAATAGCAATGAAGACCACACTGCCTTCCCATAACAAACAACAAGTGCAAAGAACAAAAGGGAAATCTTCTTGTAAGACAGTGAATACATTTTGAATGTATATTTCGGCCCTATGTCCATGGGCCGTCCTCAGTAAGACAGAAATATACAAAAGAAAAAAGACTCACAACAACATGCAACCAATCAAACCTATTTAGGGAAATATTATTATTAATCTTAAATCTGATTTCAATTGCTTCTCGAACTACCTGTTTTATGCCTAGGTCATGGCTAATAAGGGCAGCTTCATTAAAAAGTTTGTCGTGGCTAGGATTTTCAAATACATGGCTTCCTAAAGCAGAATCAATTGAAACAGTAGAAATATTAAAATTTTAGCTTTGGCAATATCATCTTTATGCTTTTGTATGCGTTTCTCTAAATTCTGGTTTGATCTACCAACATTGTGAATGCCACAATCGTATGTTATTTGATAGAGTCCTCTTTGAGTCTTTATCTTTACCAGAATTTGGGAAATCTATGACTTTGAAATAATTGGTAAATACTATAAAATAAAAGTTAAAAATAGGGATAAAATCCTTTTTAATAGGCTTTGTATTGAAACTAAAAAAAAAAAAAATACCAGATATTCCGGTCACATATACAGTGACTGTCATCAGTAGTAAAACCAAACTAAAACAATTTAAAACAAAAGCTTATATACGAAATCAAATAAAACTACATATTGTTTAATTCTCTACCGTAATTCTTATCAAAGAAAAGGCGGAAGCTAGCCTCTTTGACTTTCTTCGATTCGGTTCATTTGCGTTCAATGATATAACATAAAGAAAGAAAAAACGAGCAAAAATGGGGTTTTTAAAGGCCAAATGACAAGGCCAAATACTAAAAAAACACAACAAAGCGAATATTTCGAGAGGACAAACGCCTCTCTTCTTCAGCGCAAAACGAAATAACGTATCCAAGAAAAGTGCTTAATAAAAAAACAACAACAAAAAACAAACGCGGAAAGTCAATGTAAAAAGAACCAAAAAACCGAAGAAAAAACCAAAAACTTAAAAGATGAATAAAACTCAATACAAGCCAAAAATTATAAGAATTAAAACCAAATACCAAACAGCCATAAAAGTGAGTTATTTGCCAATATGCGCGATTTGCACAAAATCCAAAAAATTATGAACTGCCATCGACAGATACTAGCGAACAACTGAGAAATAAAAGAAAGGAAAACAATTCATTCACTCAAAAACAAAACGAACCAGGGATTAAATGAGTTGGAGAACTATGTCATCTGATTTTGGATTATAAGTATTACATTTCTTCCAGACACCCTTTGAGATCTAAGGGGTTGTTCACGTGTTTGATTATATGACTGGGAAAGTGGTTCAAGGTTTATTTCAGGGATTACTAAAGTATTGGCTTCTCTTTTGAGAAAACCGAAATATGACTCGTTTATTCTTAAATCACCGGAATCTCTGTTTAAAGCTTGGCCTAAATGATGGTCTTTGTAAATTTCAACAGCTTCTCTGTAGTGCTGGACTATACCTTTGTCATGCGAAATTAGGCTTGCTTGATTAAACAAAATAGTATGGTCTGGTTTTTCAAAAAAGTGCTCTGCAAGGACTGAGTCAAAATTTTCTGGTTTTTTCCATTTGTTAAGTGTTTTTTCTTAAACCACATTGGCCTGACATAACATAAAGAAAGAAAAAACGAGTAAAAATGGGGTGTTTAAAGGCCAAATGAAAACACTGAAAAAACAACAAAGCGAATATTTCGAGAGGACAAACGCCTCTCTTCTTCAGCGCGAACGAAATAATGTATCCAAGGAAAGTGCCGAAGGAAAAAAAACAACAAAAAACAAACGCGGAAAGTCAATGTGAAAAGAACCAAAAAACCAAAGAAAAAAACCAAAAACTTAAAAGATAAATAAAACTCAATAAGAGCCAAAAATTATAAAAATTAAAACCAAATACCTAACAACCATAAAAGCGAGTTATTTGCCAATATTCGCGATTCACATAAAATCCAAAAAATTATGAACTGCCATCGACGGATACTAGCGAACAACTGAGAAATATAAAAAAGGAAAACAATTCATTCACTCAAAAACAAAACGAACCAGCAATTAAATAAGTTGAAGAACTATGCCATCTGATTTCGGATTTTAATTGTTGCATTTCTTGCAGACACCCTTTGAGACCTAAGGGGTTGTTCATGTGTTTGATTATATGACTGGGAAAGTGGTTCAAGGTTTATTTCAGGGATTACTAAAGTATTGGCTTCTCTTTAGGAAACCAAATATGACTCGTTTATTCTTAAATCACCAGTATTGTCCAGCACTACAGAGAAGCTATTGAAATTTATAAATACCAACATTTAGGTCTAGCTTTAAACAGAGATTCTGGTGATTTAAGAATAAACGAGTCATATTTCGGTTTTCTCAAAAGAGAATCCAATACTTCAGTAATCACTGAAATAAACCTTGAACCACTTTCTCAGTCATATAATCAAACACGTGAACAACCCCTTAGGTCTCAAAGGGTGTCTGCAAGAAATGCAATAATTAAAGTCCGAAATCGGATGACATACTTCTCCAACTTATTTAATTGCTGGTTCGTTTTGTTTTTGAGTGAATGAAATGTTTTCCTTTCTTTTATTTCTCAGTTGTTCGCTAGTATCTGTCGATGGCAGTTCATAATTTTTTGGATTTTGTGCTAATCGCGCATATTGGCAAATAACTCACTTTTATGGTTGTTAGGTATTTGGTTGTAATTCTTATAATTTTTGGCTATTATTGAGTTTTATTCATCTTTTAAGTTTTTGGTTTTTTCTTTGGTTTTTTGGTTCTTTTCACAGTGACTTTCCACGCTTGTTTTTTGTTGTTTTTTTTCTTGGGCACTTTCCTTGGATACATTATTTCGTTTCGTGCTGAAGAAGAGAGGCGTTTGTCCTCTCGAAATATTCGCTTTGTTGTGTTTTATCAGTATTTTCACCTTTAAAAAACCCAATTTTGTTAGTTTTTTCTTTCTTTATGTTATGTCAGGCCACTATGGTTTAAGAAATTATCTTAATGAAATAACATTTGGACAAAGGTCAACTACATTGAGTGAATTGAACTTTACTCTGTCAGATTTAAATAAATTATCATAGATATAGTTCAGCCCAAATTCACCTGTATCCCGATTCAAAGCAATATTCTTGCATAGGATTTTCTTTATTTCAAGAGTTTCACGAAATTTTGCTTTAAACCCCGATCCCTAGAAATAAAAGAGACATTCTCGATTAAAATAAAACGGCCTGGAGAATTGAAAATGTGTTCTGAAAGAGCTGAATTAAGATCTTCAAACTTAGAATCTTGCTTTAAAGCCGAAGAAATAAAATCTTTATGCTGTAATAATCTCATTTCCAAACTCTGGTTTGTACGTCCCAAATATGAGCTTCCGCATGTACATCCCATGTACTTGCGGTACATCCTATGTACTAGTGCAAGTACATCCCATGAACTAGTGATTTTCGGGATGTAAGGGAGGTAAATTATGTTTGAAGGTTGGTCGGAAATCTCACTTGGTAAACTATCATTAAGTTTACGGGAGTGTCTTTTCAGTCTACAGTTAATTACACTGTTAATAAATAAAATATGATACCCATTTCCAAAAAGTATGTCCCTGATAAAGTTTAGTTCTGCTGTGATGTGGGAATCAGAACAAATGTTTAGGGCACGATCGACGAGAGAGATTACGACAGCCGTTTTAACTTGTGGGGGGGGGGGGTTGTTTAAAAGGCAAATATCTATTATTTGGTGTTCGTTTTCTGTAAATAGTAAAACTGAGTTTATCTAAGCTACGAATAATTAACACATCTAGGAATGGGATTTTATTTGTGATTTCAATTTCTAAAGTAAATTATAAATTTCTATCATATCTATTAGGGTGATCTGAAAAACTCATAAGTTCATTTTTCCCATAATTCCAGAGTGAAATTATGTCATCCATGTAACGTCCCCAAAAGATATGTTTAAAAATACGAATCTAATGCCCAATGTTCAATATGTTCCACATACATATTCGTCAGTAATCCAGAAAGGGCGCATCCATCGCTAAAGCATTAATTTGTAGGTTAAAAAGATTTACGGAATTGGAAATACATTGAGTTCTTGTTACACAGTTTAACCAAGGTCATTAAAACTTTGCAATCTATTCCTGCTGCTGAAGCTTCTATTAAATGATAATTTTCTTTATATATGATAGAAATTTACAGTTTTCTTTAGAGATTAAAATTGCCAATAAAATCCTATTCCTAGATGTATTGCACACAAAATAATCTGTATGTAGTATTTACCAATAATTTTAAAATACTTTTTGATGAATCTACCCTTATTAGCAATGACCTAGGCATAACACAGGTAGTCCGAGAAGCAATTGAAATCAGACTTAATATTAAATATTTCCTCAAATAGGGACTTGGGGGAATATACACTAAATGCTCTATACACAAATTTAATTAAAAATGATCTGACAAAATATTAATTTAAAACAATAGACATTAACACAGAACCGGTCACAAAAAGACTTTTGAGGTTAGCGGTCAAAAAGGCTAGATTAGCAATAAGAACGTGTTTTTAAATTATTTTTCTTTCATCTCATTGAATCGCCTTGTTTTACCTCACTTTTTATCAGTCCTGGTTGAACATCCCTGAAGTAAGGATGATGAGACTGCTTTGAAAAAGTTTGTATTTTTGGTTTGATTTGTTGCATGTTGTTGTAACATTTTTGTCTTGCTGGAGATGGCCCTTGGACTTATGGCCGAAATATTCATTCAAAATATCTTCACTTTCTTACAAAAAAATTTCCCTATTGTTCTTCGTGCTTTTGGTGTTTGAAGAAGTGTGAAGTGCAGGCCATGGATAAAATTGCTGAGGATCTGGAAGATGCAGCTAGACGGCATAATAGTAAAAATTGTACTAGCATGTTAATAAATTCAGAGGGAGTAGTCAATCCGGACTTGTCCCAGTTGAAGATAGGAATTGGGCCACAATTAGTTATAAGGAAAGGGTTAAATAAAAATGTTGAGTTTGTGCTAAACAAATATATAGTTGAAGTAAAAGATATAGAGGAAAAGAAAAAAAATTAAAATACCATGGACGTGAAAGAATTTTTTTTTGTGAGGAAGAATTAGCGACAGTACTAAAAGAATTAAAAAATAATAGAGCTCCAGGTGCTGGTACTGTGGTAAATATGTTTCTTAAATATGGTGGCTATGTGGTTAGAAATAAGTTACTGAAGATTTTTCAATCAATCAATTTATTAATGCTATAAGAAAACAATCACAATACGTAAGGTTTTTACATGTCCAACAAGCTTAGTTTGTAAAGGACCAGCAAAACAAAATTGAACACTTTAATAAAGCACATACATATAGAAGCACAAAAAACGAAAAAAAACTGGACCAAGACAAGGACATTTATGAAATAGGGGATATAGAAGGAAACACAAACTATAACCGAAAAAAAATAAATGAAGAAAAGATAAAATAAATTAGGATAGACTCAAAAAATATTTTTGAATGTGAAAAATATATTAAATAAAGAGAAGAAAGACATATAAATTAGGATAGAAAAAATTTGAATGGAAACATTCGACGAGAAACTGCCTTTACAGAAACAAATCGAGGAACATCAGAAAGGATGGATTTCCATAGTCCAACTGATTGAAAAACAGGAGACCTCTGAGCTGTTGTAGATGATCGTTTGGTTAAAATAAATCTGCGAGAAAAGCTACTTTATAAAGAAGAGTGCCTACCTAAGCCTGACCGTAATAAAAACTGCTGCAGTGGCGGTGGAAGTGTACCTAGAAAAGCAGAATGCGCTAAATAAAGGTAACTTTTACCCACAATACGATCCAGCGTAGCTATTCCAGCATCAATATAAAGATCAGAAAAAGGGTAGAACCAAGGTAGAAGAAAAGTAGCCTTCACTGCTCTATTTTGGGCTCTTTGAAGTAAGCAGAGAAGAGATTTATTAGTACTACTCCAGACAGAACAGCGATAAGAAAGGTAAGGAAAAATAAAAGCATAATAAAGAGAAAGCATAACATCTGGGGGAAGAAATGAGTTAACCCTGTGGAACATTAAAGATTGGCGGAGGACAAGGGAGTGGATATGAGCTATATGGATCCAACTTCAGGTCTTATCTTGGGCCACCTTGTATGGAGTCAATGTTTTTGGAACCAGCGACGGAGAAAGAAATAGCTAAAATTGTTATGGGATTGAAAAATTGTTCGTCGTCTGGCCCTGATAATATTCCTACTAAAGTAATTAAGGTCATACTTCCTTCCATTATTTATCCCTTAACAAAACTTATTAACCTCTCCTTTCAGCATGGTATTTTCCCGAGTAGTCTCAATAGTGCTCGAATCATCATGTTATATAAGGGGGGGGGGGACACGAAATTATCCAGCCAACTATCGGCAAATTTCTTTGTTGTCTGTGTTTAGCAAAATATTTGAGAAGGCGATGCTTTTTCGTATTAATAATTTTCTTATTTCTAAAGATTTTTTTTACGATTTTCAATTTTGTTTTCGAGCACATCATTCGACTGAGCATGATTGTGCAGTTTTACTGAATTATCTTCACTCTGCCATAGATTCCCATTTGATTCCTGCTGCTTTGTTTCTAGATGTTCGTAAAGCCTTTGATTCTTTAACCCACAGTGTTCTTCTATTTAAACTTTCTCATTTTGGCGTAAGAGGTAGTGCAATTTATGGGTTCAAGTCTTTCTTGTCTGGCAGAATAATTTCTGTTGATCCACTTTTTCGCTCACCATCAAGGGTTGACCAGGGGGTCCCTCAAGGGTCAGTTTTAGGGCCGGCACTGTTTTTAATTTATATAAATGACCTAATTTTTGCAGTTAGAAATAAAAATCCTCTTTATTGCTGTCGTCTATGTCATCCAACAGTCTCCCTTACTCACAACTATAGTTTGCATACTTCGGATTCTCTTGTTACTTTTGCCGATGATACCACCCTTTTTACTTCTGGGAGAACTGAGGATGAGGTTCGTACAAAGTTAGTGGACCTCTTTGAGAGAGTTTGAATTTGGTTTGATGCTAACTCTCTTGCCTTAAATGTTTCTAAAACTAGTTTTTTAGTTTTTTCTCGTATATCCCAGGCTTGTCCTCAATTATCTGAAATTCATGTATCCAAAGGCTTTATTAGTAGACCAAAGGATGGCCATGTCCGTTTCCTAGGTATCCTCCTAGATGAAAATTTATCTTTTAAACACCATATTGATTTGATTAAAATGAAGGTATGCAGAAACATCGGTATTCTACGAAAACTAAAACATATCTTTCCAGGACCTATTCTAAAATTCCTATTTCATAGCTTAATTCATTCTTATGTTTCCGATTGTTCAGTCATATGGATGTTTACTTTCCCTTCTTTTCTCAAACCACTTTTGAATACTTATGATAAAGCTATAAATCTTATCCAGGATATAAATCGTTCGGCAACTAAAGCGTTACTTGATATTAAAAAACTTTATATTTTTTCCTGTGCGTCTTTCGCTTTTCTTCAGCTCCATGGTGATATTCCTAGGTCCCTTAGATTTACGTCTTCTTTTGTATCTGATCGGTCAAATTATCAACTCCGTGGTTCTCTAAATATCCAAATTCCCCATACACCCACAATAAGATCTGATTTTAATCCTCTTGTTGCGTGTCATTTGACATGGAACACCCTTCCCGATTCGATTCGAGAATGCCACTAGTTTGGCACCTTCAAAAGACTAGTATAAAAATATTTGTTTTCATGTGATTTATTTTCTTTACTTTTGCCTGCTGCTAATAGTTTTTTTTCATTTAATTATTTTTTTTCGTTTTTTTTTATAGATGTTGTGATTCACTGTAGTTTGATAAAGCTTATTTAGTGAACTCTCCTCAATTTTTTTTTTTTTTTCGTTTTATTAAGCAAATGCTTTACATGTTAAAAGTTCAAAATCTTATATTTATGCTTTTAAGTATTAATTTTATTTCTGTATTGTTTAAATATTAATCGTGTAAATGTTTAATGTTTATTTGATATTTTCATAAACCCCCTCCTACAGGCCTTGAAGCCTTTGTGGGGATTTGTAGATTGTTATGTAATTATTTTACTGGTATATGGAAAATAAATCTATCTATCT
>NC_142803.1:39213732-39272328 GCF_049724085.1 Artemia sp. Qi Xiang Cuo
CTAGTTACTAGATTAAATACTAGATTAAATTTACTAGATTAACAGTAAATTTACTAGTTTAAATTTACTGTTATTTTAATTCAGCTGCTAAACTTTGGGAGGCTATATTTTGTATTTTATGTTTGCGGAACTAACAAATATCGATTGGTATTTTTTTGATTTTATTTTTATATGATTGTCTTGCTGTAAAAAGTTTTGTTTTTTTATTCATTACATGATCCTTGACCTGCACTTACCCAGCAACTCGTTTATGGTATGAATTTGTTTTGAAATGTATATCAAGTTTTAATTCGTTCCATGTTAATGAATTTTGTCAAATGTTTCTGTTTTTCTTTTGCTTAATAAAAAGAAGATTTTAAAAAAGATTTGTGAAAAAACCTGTTATACATCTGATTTAATGTATACATGTAGTTATTACACGTAACTAAAAAGAAAAAGCTGTCAGCTTTGTTTAGTAAGCTTTACTATTAAATTTTTCTATGTCTGTTAAATTTAGGATTTCCTTTTAGAAGTTGAAGATGCTTTACCAGGTGACAGTGAGAAGCCCTTTCATTTTCCAAACCATCATTTGTCACCAAAACGGGAAGATGTTTCTTTGCTTAATTTACATAGCATTTCAGGACCATATAGATTTGAATACGACACCCAGGAATCCAAATATTCTAACAATGAAGGTACATCTGAAATATTGTGTTTTTGTTCATTGAAATGTTTTGGATAATATTTTCTTAGACAAAAATATGGCATGGGACCTAATATTAAGATGGAACTTTTGTTTTATCCTATTCCAATATGCATATGTTTGCCAAACCGTTTTAATAGTCTTTCAAGAACATTTTTAGATTTTCGCTCGAAAATGATTTGGTAGGTTTTATTATTTTTCAATAAGCTTTGCCAGGTTTTTATTTTTCAATGTGTTTCTCAATGCTTATTATTATAAAATAATAATGCCTATTATTTTTCAATTTGTCATTTTGCCAGAAGAAAGTTCACGGATGCTTCTTTATTTGTTTAGTTGTTATTTTTTGTTTTGTTTTTCCCGGGGGTGATCATATCGAACCATTGGTCTTAAAATATCCGGAGAAGGATCATTTGAATGGAAATTGAAAGTTCTAGTGCACTTTCTGAGTGACCAAAAAGATTAGAGTGCAACTAACCCCCTTTCAAACCATTTTTTCCCAAAGTTCTCCGATCAAAATCTTGAGAAAGTCATTTTTTTAGAATAGTAGAGAGGTCCAATAAATGTTCCTTTGGGGATGACATGATCCCCACAGCCCCTGAGGGAAGGGCTGGAAGTTATGAAATTGACCCATTGTTCTCGTCTAATATTTGTTATTGGGATGCGTACAGACATTTTTTGAAGAAGGATTTTTGCTTGGTGGGATTTTCCACAGGGAGAATTTTCCGTGGAGAAGGAAGTTACTGGGGTTCAAATTCCCAGGGGGAATTCTGCAATGGGGAACTTGCCAGAATTCCTATACGAAATCCATTTTATTTGTTTCACTTTTTTTTATACCGACTCAGCTTTACACACGGAGATGATTCGGAGGACTTGTACGGGGTAAATTTTCAGCGGGTTTGGAATTGTCTGGAACAAGTTTTTCAACTGAAATTAAGGTGTAACATTAAAACTTGTAAAACTTGATAAAACAACATTAAAGCTTGATAATAAGCCTTAAAACTACATGACTATATAGATTATACAATTCATATTTATAGTGTATATATTTCTTTATAAATTAATAGATAATTCTGTCTATTATTTTGATTTCCAGCTAAATTTTAAAGAAGCAGAAAATTAGCTTTGTATGTGAAATGTCACGAAGCTAGACTGAAGTGGCTCTATAGCTAGAAGAAAATAGAGAGTCTGATTGGATTAAAAAAAAAATGGCGGAAATACTGTTTTCCACCGGTCATAAAAAATAGTTCAAATAGGGATAAATACTTTTAATATACAGTGAAAAACAATGAAAAAAATATCGGATATTTTCTAAAGACGGTGACGCGGAATATCTGACTGAAATATCCAGAATTTTTTGTCATTTCTTTTCACTTTTTGTTAAAAGGATTTATCCCTATTTAGACTGGCATTTTTAAGACCGGAGGAAAGAGTCACTTTTATTGTTTTTTTAATCTAAAGCTTTGCGTCTACCTTTCAAAAAATTTCCTTCAACAAATGATGTGTATTCTATTAGCTCTTCATCGTTTAGTTACAATAAGTCCTAATATTCGTTGTATTATTTTCTGTCCTTCACTTATGATTTGGTTTACCCCTGGGTATATATTTGATCGTTTATGGTTTCATTTTACTTATTTTGTTAAACTAGAAAAACTAATTTTAAAAGCTAATTGTAGTATCACCTTGGAGGAGAGAAGAGGAACCTAAAATAACGTTATTTTTTAAAAACTATTGAAAATATGCTGTTTTTTTTTAACTCTGTAGGCTGTAAGTTGTTAAAAGATATTGAAACATTTATGTTTTGTTTTGATTTTTTTTTAGTTTAGATATTTTGTTTTATTCGATTTAATGTATACGTGTAATTTTTACTCGTAACTGAAAAGAAAAAGCTGTCAGCTTTGTTTAGTAAGCTTTACTATTAAATGTTTCTATGTCTGTTAAATTTAGAATCTCCTTTTAGAAGTTGAAGATGCTTTATCGGGTGACAGCGAGAAGCCCTTTCATTTTCCAATTCACCATTTGTCACCGAAGCGGGAAGATGTTCCTTTGCTTAATTTAGCTAGCATTTCAGGACCATGTAAATTTGAATACGACACCCAGGAATCCAAATATTCTAACAATGAAGGTACATCTGAAACATTGTGTTTTTGTTTATTGAAATGTATTGGATAATATTTTATTAGACAAAAATATGACAATGGGACCTAATATTAAGATGGAACTTTTGTTTTATCCTATTCCAATATGCATATGTTTGCCAAACCGTTTTAGTAGTCTTTCAAGAACATTTTTAAATTTTCAGTCGAAAATTATTTGGTAGGTTTTATTATTTTTCAATAAGCTTGGCCAGGTTTTTATTTTTCAATGTGCTTCTTAATGCTTATTATTATAAAATAATAATGCTTATTATTTTTCAATTTGTTATTTTGCCAGAAGAAAGTTCACGGATGCTTGTTTATTTGTTTTGTTGTTTTTTTTTGTTTTGTTTTTCCTGAGGGTGATCATATCGGACCATTGGTCTTAAAATATCTGGAGAGGGATCATTTGAATGGATACTGAAAGTTCTAGTGCACTTTTTGAGTGACCAAAAAGATTAGAGTGCAACTAACCCCCTTCCAAACCATTTTTTCCCAAAGTTGTCCGATCAAAATCTTGAGAAAGTCATTTTTTTTAGCATAGTAAAATTTGAAATTAAAAAATGTATTACTAAGGACATATCTTTTGAATTTATGGTCTTTTAAAATATGTGTTAAAGGTTTGAAACCCATTCTCTGGATAAACGGGCCTTCAGATTGTTTGCCTAAATGTAGGAAAAACGTAAAGAGGGGGGGGGAGAATTCGATATCTGTTGCAGGTTTCTAAGAGATTGAACTGACAAATAAGATTTGCATGTTTTTAATACAGATTAAAAAATCTAAAATAATATTGTTCCAACACTCCCCGTAAGCTTGACGTAGATACATTCTAAGACCACACTGGCTATGCATGGCGTATGAAAACAAGAGAGGAAAGGAAATAATAAATGCAAAAATGAAATAAAATCAAATAGGTGAGAAAACGAGGATTTTGTCAGCCAGTGGGAAACTATGAAGACAAAGAAAAAGCAAATGTTTCGACAAGGACTTCTGCCAAGTCGTTTTCAGTGCATAAAAACAAAACAAAAAAGCAATCAAACAAAATATAAACTTTCCCAAGTGAATCTAACGAAAGCAGAATAGACAATGAATCAAAAAAAGTTATACTGGATATTGGTAACAGTCAATGGTATTAAGTGGTTGTTTCAATTAATCTCTTTTTTCTTCTTTCTATATTCATCTGTTTTTATATTTTGCTTAGGTAATAAAATATATTGCTGTATAGAGGCTACTAGACTATCCAATCGTTTATCCTGACCCTCTATAGTCCGGGCGCCAAGTTAAGCTATCCTGCTTTTTTTTTCAAAAGTAAACGTTGGTTCGTGTACATCTTTTCTGAGTTTATAGTGCTTTACGGAGGGGTAGCATCATAAAAAAAAAATTCGATTAGTAATATTCAGTTTTTTCAAAATTTTCGAATGAGAAGAATCAAAACTAGGCCAATAGCTTCAAGGCGAAAGAAGAAGGGAAAGAAATATAAATTTAAAATTCTTAGATATAAATGATGCTTTGATAAATACTTCTGACCTGTTTCTAACAGAAATGAATGTTATGCCTATGTTTTGATTCCCAGTTGAATTTTTTTTTCTTAAAAATAAGTTTATCTCTTAGTTAGGCTGTTTCAGTTGTACATGAATGGGACAATTTTAGGCTGGAATTTGAAAAACCTAGGTTTAGCTTAGTTTTCGGCTCACTTGAGATTTGGGCTCTTGGCTAGTCAGGAACACGGTATTTGGTAAATATATACCAAATCATATTATTGAGTAACAACTAAAGTGAATATACCATTCGATGCCTTTTTTATGCTGATTACGAATATAATAATCATTTCTATCGGAAAGGAATTTTAGCCCCCTCCTATATATGCCAATTGAGGGTATATATTTCTAAATTAGGGGGGAGGGGGGGGGGCAACTTTTATTTCTGATGTAAATGGCAGGTAAGTTTAAACTTTACCCCCACCCCCCTAATGTAGAAATATAGGTCAATATTTACCAAATAATATTTTTGAGTTAGGATTAAAGTGAATACACCATTCAATGCTTTTTTTATGCTGATTACGAATATAATAGTCATTTCTATCGCAAATGAATTTCCGCCCCCCCCCCTAACCTAACCTTAGGTTTGGGGGGCTTAAATTCATTTTCGGTAGAAATGATTATTATATTCGTAATCAGCATAAAAAAGGCATCGAATGGTATATTCACTTTAGTTGTTACTCAATAATATGATTTGGTAAATATTGACCAAAATATATACCCTGAATTGGCATATATAGGGGGGGGCTTAAATTCATTTCCGATAGAAATGATTCTTTTTTTGGTAATCAGCATAAAAAAAGGCATCGAATGGTATATTCACTTTAGTTGTTACCCAATAATATGATTTGGTAAATATTTACCCAGTATTTAATCCACCTTCGAAAAGACAGAGGAGTATAGCCATCTGTCCTTTCAGTCTCCAGTCATGCAGACAATATATTTTTGTGATTGTGCATCAAACATGATGCAACAAATAAGGGTAAATTTGCAGGTGGCACAATAATTTACCTAGGATTAAAGTGAAAATGCCATTTGGTGTCTTTTTTATGCTCTTTCATAGGACAATAGGCTAATTGCTTCTGTTGCAAATTGCATCTTGAGCCCTTAAAGGGACCCAAAGATATTGGTAAATATTTACCAAATCATATTATTGAGTTAGGAATAAAGTGAATACACCATTCGATGCCTTTTTTATGCTGATTACGAATATAATAATAATTTCTATCGGAAATTATTTTCAACCCCCCTAACCTAACCCAACCCCCCCCCCCATATGTGCAAATATATATCCTGAATTGATATATATAGGGGGGGGGGGGGCTAAAAATCATTTCCGATAGAAACGATTGTTATATTCGTAATCAGCATAAAAAAAGGCATCGAATGGTACATTCACTTTATTTCAAACTCAATAATATGATTTGGTGTATATTTACCAAGATATTCTATATGAATTATGAAAGAGCATAAAAAAGCATCAAATGATGTTTTCACTTCATCCTAGCTAAATTATATGTCCCACTGCAAATTTACCTTGAACTTTACAACTTTCCACTCCTGCTAATGTTGAAATATACTCTCTGAATTGGAATTCACCCTGAATTGTTGATGGCAAAGTTTCAAATTGCAAAGTGTTGTGCTATTTTTGTCAATGGCATTTGAAAAATTTGAAACGGTAGGAAAATGTTTTGAATTGAGTTGCCTAATAAATGAGGTTTGAATTGTTATAAATAATTATTTCTGGAATAGCCTATATTACTCTTGAACAACTTATTTATAAACTAGTGATACGTTTTGAACCACTTTTCAATAACTTAACTAGTGTTGATAACTTCTTTGTGTTGTTACAAAATGAAATACCTTAGGGGCCCCATTAAGGGCTCAAGATGCAATTTGCAACAGAAGCAATTATTGTATTATGAAAGAGCACAAGAAAGGCATCAAATAACATTTTCACTTTTCTACCAGCTAAATTATTGTGCCACCTGCAAATTTACCCAAATAAGTCCACCTAAGAAATTGTTTGTAAAGAAAAATATGACAGAGAATAGGGGGTGTTGGAGGATCCTTGTATGATTCTTGTTGTGAAAATATGCAAAAGCCTGCTTTCCTTTTTAAAAAGATGTTAAGGTAATGGGGAGGGGTACTGTAGGAGGGATAGGGCCCCACTTCTTATTCTTCCTTTTTAAGAGCCTTGCATAATTTTAGTTCAAATAAGGTATGACCTTCTCAGTGAGTCTTCTCTGTATAATAAATATTGATGTTACAACAGCAATGAAGCCCCTTGGTATCTGTGATTCTGTCATAGTATTGTGTAAGAGTGCTTTTTGGTAATTCTGAGAAGACCAGCTGGTGCCAAATGAAAAGCAGCATGTTTTCAAATAGATTATGAAGGAGTCTAAGAAAACAATTAAACAAAGTAGGAACTTTATGGGGTCAAGTTTTGTGTGATGCTTGGAACAGGATATGCTGAAGTATGAATGTGCATAGGTGTGGAGGCCTCAAACAGTTTGATTCTCTGATATTTGCAGTTTATCCCTCAAACACTATGCACCATTTGGAAGTAAACAAGTTCAACATGTTTGCCATAAGCCGAGGTCTTTTTTTATTATAAAAACAGTATTAAATATTTTTTGGTGATAAGATGAATTTACAATTTATTTGTGAAATCAGGCACCATAGCAAGTTAAAATGAACTTTGAACTTCTGAACACTGACTAGTTAAATAGCAGTTATTACCTCTATTCAAAAAACATATAAATCCTACAGAATGTCCTAGCAATAAACTATATGTAATGATAAAACCATTAAAGATAGGAATTGAAAGGGAATAAATCTTTTGAATTGCATAAAAGCCCAAAATATAAGTAGGATAAGCTTTGTGTGTTGATTCATAGATTTAATAAATACAACCTTTAATATAAGGGTAGGCTAATTCAAACTGAAATATTGGTAATTCAACCAAGACTACAAGGTAAATTTGCAATGGGCCTTATCATTTAGCTAAGATGAAAATGGAAATGCCATTTGATGCCTTTTTAATGCTCTTTCATAATTCAGTAATTGTTTCTGGAACCAATTGCATCTTGAGCCTTTAAAGGGGCCCAAAAGTATTTTATATGAATAATGAAAGAAGATAAAAAGTTCTGGTGCATTATATCTAACCCAGTCCTATACATGAAAGAAGTTAAGTTTGGTTAATGCTAATGAAATAAAATAGGATGAATATATAATAGTTTGGATACAAATTTGGGCTATATATTTGCACATAGGGGGAGGGGGGGTATAGCATAGCATATATTAAATATTTAACCTAACTGGTACTATTGCATTATGCTGACACTGCTATACATTGTATCAAGGAAACAATAGACAAAACCTGTCAAACAGGTTATTTGCAAGAGACTGCTATAGAGAAATGGAATGCAAATTGTGGTTTTTATTGTGTTTACAATATTTAAACTGTTGTTTTCTGGGGCTTAGCGGGGGGGGGGGGCAAGGTACCGAGGTTAGGTTAGGTTTTTGTATTTAATATATGCTAAGCTTTACCCACCACCCACCATCCGGTAATGTGCAAATATATAGCCCAAATTTGTTTCTAAACTATTATATATTTATCCTATTTTATTTCATTTCATTGGCATTAACCAAACTTGACTTCTTTTGAGATTTCCATATAATGCACCAGTACCACCTAACCTATGTACCCCCCCCCCCTAAACCAAAATAACAGTTTTGAATTGCAAAATTCAGTGCTATTTTTGTTGATGGCATTCAAAAATCTTGAAATGGTAGGAAAACAGTTTATATACCAAGCTGCCTAATAAATGAGGTTTGAATTGTTATAAATAGGTTAGGTATTTTTGGGATATATTACTCTTGAACAACCTATTTCTAAAATAGTGATACGTTTTTAATCATGTTTCAATAACTTAACTAGTGTTGATAACTTCTTTGTATGGTTATGAAAATGAAATAGGCTACCTTTGGGGCCTCTTTAAGGGCTCAAGATACAATTAGCCCGATAAGCAATTATTGGATTTTGAAAGAAAGCATCAAATGATGTTTTTACTTTCATCTCAGCTAAAGTAGAAGGCCTTCTGTAAGTCTGCAGACAAATTTATATTTATATGAAAAAAATTCTGCTTTACTTTTGAAGAAAAAAACTGCCATTTTTTTTAGCCTACTTGTTTAGGCCACAGGGTATAATTGTATGACCAGTCCTGGTCAGAAGAAGATATGTTAAGAAAATATTACTTCATAATATGAATAATAATCATAGTTAACATATTTCCTGGGGGAAAACCTTTATCCTCATTTCTTTCAGTATTGTACAAGTTCTTTAACAGAATTCTGAAAAATTAACAGATTTCACTCCATCTATCCATTTTTCAAACATTCTATATATGAAAGTTAAACCCCATCACTTCTCTTTACCCCAAAAATATAAATAGGCTAATATTGATAAATTTAGGTTAGGTTAGATAGATGGTTCTTGGGTGTTTGTTTCAAAATAATTTTCAAGACTTGGAGAATTGACATAAATATTGGAAAATGTGATTAAAAAACAAAGAAAATAGTGAGGATAAAGGTTCTCCCCCTGGAAAATATGTTGACTAGGATTATTGTGCCTATTATGAAGTAAGAATTGTTTTCTTAACATGTCTACTTATGACCATTACTGGCCATACACTTAACCAGCCAAAGAACTCACAACCCCAGCTCCTGTCTCTGAATCTTTTTTTTGGTTAAGCTGCAAATTGCTTTCCCTGATGATCTTTTCAAAAGTTTCCAATTTATGATGTTTCAAAGATCTGCAAATACATATACTAAATTTCGAAAAAAAAACCAACAATATGGCTTAAAATTCTACTCAAATAACATAAATTGCATTTTCAGAACTAGAACCAGAGAAAAAGAGAATGATAGCTAGAGAAATTAAGGTAAAATGTTGTTTTTTCAAAATTCAATTGGTATATGTCAAAGAGACCTGTCAAAGAGGCATAGTTCGAAGACTTAGAAATTAGAAGAAGTTTAATGTAGTAGCTTGGGAATTTTAACTCAGAGTATATTCTTGGCCCTGAATTTATTAATGAAAGTTTCATTTTCCTAACCTAACCCCTTTCCAAGATTATAAAAAGTAACTAAACTAAGATTTACCCTTATTTTTACTAAAGCTTGATTTATAGAATCTAGTGTTAAAAATACAGAAACTACCGATTTTCCAGAATCAAAGCATTTTCACCTACAAATTCTACACAACAAAAAGTTACCTGTTTTTGACGCAAGTTGGAACCCAATTTGACACATGTCTAAATACTTTGGGAATACCTGTTGGCTGAACCTGGTGTATTTGACACGTGTCGAAATACTTAAGGAATACCTGTGGGTGGAACCTGGTGTATTCAACATTATAGAATAGAATTTATTGACACAAAAGCCCAAAGCGCCGTGGTCACATAAACAAAGACACTTTCATATCATAGGCAGCGCGCTAGCACTGCCTAAGTAAAGAACAATCTGGGCACAATGTATATTTTTTTTTCTCTCCATACTAAGGCACTTTGTATTGAAGGAGCTGTCATAGAAACTTCGGAAAGGGCTCATTCGATTGGGAATTGGAGTGGCTAGTGCCGTTTTTAATACTCAAAAGTGATTGGAGGGAAACTAGCCGCCCCCCCCCCGACGCCCATCATTCCCCCAAACACATCCATTCAAAATTTAGAGATAGCCATTCTGATCAGTGTAGTTGATTTCCAGACAAAAAATATGTTTTTAGGAGGATACTCCCCCAAAACCCTTCGGGCAATGGTTTTAAGTTATGCCCTAAGGGCATATAAGAACAATGTTGGCACAATGTACTATTTATTATATTTTCCTTTAGAGCAGGGCATTTCATGTGGAAGGGGTCGTCGTAGAAACTTCAAAATGGGTTCATTCGATTGGAAGTTGAGAGTTCTAGTGCCCTTTTTAATAGTCAAAAGTGATTGGAGGGCAACTAGCCCCCCCCCCCCCACGCCAATAATTCCCACACACACATCCAATCAAAATTTTGAGATAGCCATTTTGTTCAGCGTAGTTGATTTCCACGTAGAAAATATGTTTATGAGGAGGACACTCCCCCACAACCCTCAGGGCAAGGGTTTTGAGTTATGCCCTGGGGGCATATAAGGCTTTTTATAGAACTCATAGTTGTAGAAACTTCAAAAAAGGCTCATTCAATTGGAAATTCAAAGGGCCAGTGCCTTTTTTAATAGTCGAAAGTGATTGGAGGGCAACTAGACACCCCCCCCCCCAATGCCCATCATTCCCACACACACATCCAATAAAAATTTTGAGACAGCCATTTTGTTCAGATTAGTTGATTTCCAGGTAGAAAATATGTTTTTGAGGAGGACGCTCCCCCAAAACCCTCGGGGCAGGGGTTTTAAGTTATGCCCTGAGGGTATATAAGAACAATGTTGGCACAATGCACTATTTATTATTTTTTCCTTTAGAGCAGGGCACTTCATATGGAAAGGGTCGTTGTAGAAACTTCAAAACGGGCTTATTCGATTGGAAACTGAGAGTTCCAGTGCTCTTTTTAATAGTCAAAAGTGATTGGAGAGCAACTAGCCCCCCCCCCCCGCCCATCATTTCCCAAAACACATCCAATAAAAATTTTAAGATAGCTATTTTGTTCAGCGTAGTTGATTTCCAGATGGAAAATATGTTTTTGAGGAGGACACTCCCCCAGAGCCCTCTGGGCAAGGGTTTTAAGTTATGCCCTGGGGGCCTATAAGGTTTTTAAAGAAGGCTTTGTCATAGAAGCTTCAAAAAAAGTTCATTCAATTGGAAACTCAAAGGGCTACTGCTCTTTTTAATAGTCGAAAGTGATTGGAGGACAACTACCCCCCCCCCCCCCGCACGCCCATCATTCCCCCAAACTCATCCAATCAAAATTTTGAGATAGCCATTTTGTTCAGCGTAGTTGATTTCCAAATAGAAAATATGTTTTTGAGGAGGAGACTCCCCCATAATCCTCGGGGCTTGGGTCTTAACTTATGCCCTGAGGGCATATAAGAACGATGTTGGCACAATGTACTATTTATTATTTTTTTTAGAGCTGAGCACTTCATATGGAAGGGGTCGTTGTAGAAACTTCAAAAAGGGCTCCTTCGAATCGAAATTGAGAATTCTAATTCACTTTTTAATAATCAAAAGTGATTGGAGGGCAACTAGCCTCCACCCCCCGCCCATCATTTCCCCAAACACATCCAATCAAAATTTTTAGTTAGCCATTTTGTTCAGTGTAGTTGATTTCCAGATAGAAAATAAGTTTTTGAGGAGGACACTGCCCCATAACCCTCAGTGCAAGGGTTTTAAGTTATGCCCTGGGGGCACATAAGGTTTTTATAGAAGGCGTTGTCGTAGAAATTTCAAAACAGGCTCATTCGATTGGAAATTCAAAGGGCTAGTACCCTTTTTGATAGTCGAATATGATTGGAGGGCAACTAGCCCCCCCCCCCCACGCCCATCATTCCCCCAAACATATCCAATCAAAATTTTGAGATAGCCATTTTGTTCAGCGTAGTTGATTTCAGCAGAGAAAATATGTTTTTGAGGAGGGCACTCCCCCAAAACCCTTGGGGCAGGGGTTTTAAGTTATGCCCTGAGGGCATATAAGAACCATGTCGGCACAATGTACTATTTATTATTTTTTCCTTTAGAGCAGGGCACTTCATATGGAAGGGGTCGTTGTAGAAACTTCAAAAGGGGCTCATTCGATTGGAAACTGAGAGTTCCACTGCTCTTTTTAATAGTCAAAAGTGATTGGAGAGCAACTAGCCCCCCCACGCCCATCATTTCCCAAAATACATCCAATCAAAATTTTAAGATAGCTATTTTGTTCAGCGCAGTTGATTTCCAGATGGAAAATATGTTTTTGAGGAGGACACTCCCCCAGAGCCCTCAGGGCAAGGGTTTTAAGTCATGCCCTGGGGGCCTATAAGGTTTTTAAAGAAGGCTTTGTCATAGAAACTTCAAAAAAAGCTCATTCAATTGGAAAATCAAAGGGCTAGTGCTCTTTTTAGTAGTCGAAAGTGATTGGAGGGCAACTAGTCCCCGCACGCCCATCATTCCCCCAAACACATCCAATCAAAATTTTCAGATAGCCATTTTGCTCAGCGTAGTTGATTTCCAAATAGAAAATATGTTTTTGAGGAGGAGACTCCCCCATAATCCTCGGGGCTTGGGTTTTAAGTTATGCCCTGAGGGCATATAAGAACGATATTGGCACAATGTACTATTTATTATCTTTTCCTTTGGAGCAGGGCACTTAATATGGAAGGGGTCGTTGTAGAAACTTCAAAAGGGGCTCCTTCGAATCGAAATTGAGAATTCTAATTCACTTTTTAATAATCAAAAGTGATTGGAGGGCAACTCGCCCCCCCCCCAAGCCCATCATTCCCCCAAACACATCCAATCAAAATTTTGAGATAGCTATTTTGTTCAGTGTAGTTTATTTCCAAATAGAAAATATGTTTTTGAGGAGGACACTGCCCCACAAATCTCAGGGCAAGGGTTTTAAGTTATGCCCTGGGGGCATATATGGTTTTTATAGAAGGCGCTGTCGTAGAAACTTCAAAACAGGCTCATTCGATTGGAAATTCGAAAGGCTAGTGCCCTTTTTGATAGTCGAAAGTGATTGGAGGGCAACTAGCCCCCCCCCCCCGACGCCCATCATTCCCCCAAACACATCCAATCAAAATTTTGAGATAGCTTTTTTGTTCAGCGTAGTTGATTTCAGGATAGAAAATATGTTTTTGAGGAGGACACTCCCCCACAACCTTCAGTGCAAGGGTTTTAAGTTATACCCTGTGTGCATATAAGGTTTTTATAGAAGGGGTTGTCATAGAAACTTCAAAAAAGGCTCATTCGATTGGAAATTCTTGCGGCTACTGTCCTTTTTAATAGTCGAAAGTGATCCTTTTTAATAGTCGATGTGAAATTGTCTGGAGTAAATTTTCAGAGAGGTTAAAATTGGTAGAGAGATTTTTTCGTTGGAGGGAGGATTTTTCACGGGAGAAATTCTCCGTGGGGAAGTTTTCAGCGGGAGAAATTTTTCATGGCGGAATTTTACGCAAGAGATGTTGTCCCTGGGGAAATTTTCCGTGGGAGAAATTCTTCATGGGAGAATTTTCTGCGGGAGAATCTTTCCTTTCTGAAGATAAATTTCAAGGAAAAATCTCCCTTCGAGGGGTTTTTCAGGCAAGATTTGAAAAAAAAGGTAAGAAATTGAATTGAAAAACATTTTTTTTTTTTTTCAAATAAAAATAGGCCAAAGAGAATTTTCTAGGCGAAATTGTCCACAAGAAAAGCTTTGGGTGGAATTTTCAGCAGGGACGGATTTGTCTTGGGGGAGGAAGATTTTACGCAGGATGAACTTGTTTTTTCGGTGGGAGGTGAATTTTCCACGGAGGACAGAGGCATGTCTGCCGGCATTATTTGACAATCATCAAAAATTATATAAAAAAATGAGTTTTTTTTTTACTGAAACTAGGGACGAATATTGAAACTTCAGACAAAAGATATCTGTAAGATATTCTGTAAAAATATTCAAAAATATTCTGTAAGACAACTCCTGGAACACGGGGTTGAAATAAAACTTAAAATGAATCTACTGAAAAAAGTTTGCATTGTCAGTTTAATATACATATGCTGATATTTATTCCTTAAAATCTTAATCAATTTTTGATTTCTTAAAGTTGTAAGTGAAAACATTAAAAAAAAAATTCAGTAAATTGCAAATTATATTCTGGCTTTTAGTAAGTACGGTATAGGTTTTAGAACCCTACTCAGATTAATTTCTGCTCTTTTTGAGTTTGACTTATTTTAATTTTTGTTTGTTTTGGGTTTCATTTATTTATTGATGCTGATTTGTGGTAGTTGTATGCTTGGTAGAATATTTGATTCTATTTTTGATCATTTTTGGTTTAATGGTTCTTTAATTTTTTTTGAAAAACTTATTTTGTGCAGAACGCTTTTGATTGATTTCTGTTCGTTTTATATTGACATAGTCTTTTTCAGGGAGAAGGGCTGAGCCTCTTCTGAAGTTAAACAACCATCCCTTCCATAGAAACCTTTAATACCCCCTGGGCAACTTAAAACCCTTGCCCCTAATCTCTGGCATTTGTTCCAACCCCAAAAGCTTTGTTACATGATATTTAGACTATTTTGAATAGAATGGCTTTCTCAAAATTTCTATTAGACGTATTTTGGGACAATATGACGTGTGTGTAGGGGTGAGAGGGTAACTGCTCTCTCATCACTTTGACTTTTAAAAAGAGCACAAGAGCGTCTTATTGCCAATCCAATGAGTCTCCTTTGAGGTTTATATGACCACACTTTCTATAAAAACCTATCACACTTACTTACAACCCTTACCCTGAGGGATGGGAGAATTTGTTATCCTCAAAGACATAATTTCCAGACCTTTCTGATAAGCTTAACAAAATGGCCATATCAAAATTTTTATTGGAAGTTTTTGGGGAAATGATAGGCGTGGAGGGAGACATTCATCACTTTCGACTAATAAAAAAGGCACAAGTCCTCTCAATTTCCAATCAAATTGGCCTTTTTTGAAGCTTTTACGATAAAAGTTTCTATAAAAAACGTTTTATGCCCCTAGGCCATAACTTACGACCCTTGTCATGAGGGCTATGGAGGGAGGGTTGTCATCCTCAAGACATAATTTCCACAACTTTCAACTATGTTGAACAAAATGGCCATTTCCGAATGTTGATCGGAAGAGTTTGGGGAAATGATGGGCGTTGGGGGGAGGGCGTGGGTGGGGGCGATTGTTCCTCTGATTACTTTCGACTATTAAAAAGGGCAGTAGCCCTCCCAATTCCCAATCGAAAGATTCCTTTTTGAAGTTTTACGACAACACTTTCTACATGACATTATATTCCCCCCAGGGCATAACTTACAACCTTAACCCCGAGGGCTGTTGGAGGTTGTCATACTCAAAAACATAATTTCGGGACCCTTCAACTACGTTCAACAAAATTGATCTATCAAAACGTTGATCGGAAGTGTTTGGGGAAATGATAAGTATTGGGAGGGGGGGTATTCGCCCTCCGATTGTTTTTTATTATTAATAAAGGTACTAGCCCTCTCAATTCCCAATTGAATGAGTTCTTTCTGTAGTTTCTACAACAACGCTGGCAAAGACTTATTTCCAGAACTTTCAACTACGTTGAACTAAATGTCTATCTCAAAATTTTGATTGCCTGTGTTTGGGGAAATGGTAGGCTTGAGAGGGGCGTTAGTTGTCCTCTAATCGCTTTCGACTATTAAATAGCGTACTAGCAGTTTCAATTTCCAATCGAATGAGCCCTTTTTGAAGTTTCTAAAACACCGCTTTCTATAAAACCTTATATGCCCCCAGAGCATAACTTAAAACCCTTGCGCCGTGGGCTTTGGGGAGAGTGTCATCCTCAAAGACATAATTTCCGGTCTTTTCAACTACGTTGAAGAAAATGGGTCTCTCAAAATTTTTATTGGATGTTCTTGGGGAAATGGTGGGCGTGGGAGGGGTGTTAGTTTTCCTCCATCACTCTTGACTGTTAAAAAGGGCATTAGCCCTTCGAAGTTTTCAAAGTTTCTATTACAACGCTCTATAAAACCCTTATTTGCCCCCTAGGGCTTAACTTACAACCCTTGCCCTGAGGAGGGGGGGGGGGGGCTTGAACATCCTCAAAGACATAAAATCCAGAACTTTCAACTACATTGAAAAAAATGGTTATCTCAAAATTTTGATTGGATTTTTGGGGAAAATTGTGGGCGTGAGAGGGAGGTTAGTTACCCTCCAATCAGTTTCGACTAGCCTCTTAAAAAGGGCACTAGCCCTTTCAATTTCCAATGGAATGAGCCCTTTTTGAAGTTTCTATGACAACATTTTCCATTTTCTACAAAAAACCTCATATGCCCCCAGGGCATAACTTACAATCTTAGCGCTGAAGGGCTCTGGGGGGAGTGTCAGCCTCGAAAACCTAATTTCCAGAACTTTCATCTACTTTGAAGAAAATGGCTATCACAAAATTTTAATTGGATGTGTTTGGGGAAATGATGAACATGACAGGGGGTCTAGTTTCACTAGCCCCTTCAATTTCCAATCGAATGAGCCTACGAAAAGTGCTCCCTCCAAACACTTTCGACTATTAAAAAGGGCACTAGCCCCTTCAATTTCTAATCGAATGAGCCTACGAAAGCGCTTTCTATAAAAACCTAATATGCCCCCACGGTATAACGTACAACCCTTGCCGTGAGGGGTTTGAGGGGTTTGTCATCCTCAAAATCATAATTTCCAGGACTTTCAACTACGTTGAATGAAATGGCTATCTCAAATTTTTATTGAATATGTTTGGGGAAATGGTGGCTGTGAGGGACGGGGGGTAGTTGCTCTCCATTCACTTTCGACTGTTAAAAAGGGTACTAGCCCTTTCAATTTCAAATCAAATGAGCCCTACGACAACACTTTCTATAAAAAAAATATTATATGCCCCCAGGGCATAACTTACAACCCTTGCCCTGACGGCTTTGAGGGGATTATCATCCTCAAAGTCCTAATTTCCAGAACTTTTAACTAAGTTTTACAAAATGAATATCTCAAAATCTTGATTGTATGTGTTTGGAAAATTGTGGGCGTGAAAGGGGGGTGAGTTGCCCTCCAATTACGTTTCACTATTAAAAAGGCTACTAGCCATTTTAATTTCCAATGGAATGAGCCCTTTTTGAAGTTTCTACGACAACGCTTTCTACAAAACCCTTACGTGCCCCCAGGGTTTAACTTACAACCCTTGACCTGAGGGGTGAGGGGGGTGGGGGGGGGTTATCCTTAAATACCTAATTTCCAAAACTTTCAACTACGTTTAACAAAATGACTATTTAAAAAAAAATTATTGTATGTGTTTGGGGAAAGGTGGTTGTGATAGGAGGGTTAGTTGCCCTCCAATCGCTTTTGACTATTAAAAAGGGCACTAGTCCTTCGAATTTCCAATCGAATGAGCCCTTTTTCAAGTTTCTACAACAAAGCTTTCAATAAAACCTTATATGCCCCCAGGGCATAACTTATAACCCTTGCCCTGAGGCCTCTGAGGGGGATATCATCCTCAAAGACCTAATTTCAAGAACTTTCAACTACGTTGAACAAAATTGCCATTTCAAAATTTTGATTGGATTCGTTTGGATAAATGGTGGGTATGGAAGGGGTGTTATTTGCCTTCCAATCACTTTTGACTATTAAAATGGGCACTAGCCATTTCAATTTACAATCGAATTAGCCCCTTTTGAAGTTTCTGCGACAACGCTTTCTATGAAAACCTTATATGCTCCCAGGGTATAACTTATAACCCTTACCCTGAGGTCTGTGGGGGGGGGTCATCCTTAAAGACCTAATTTTCAGAACTTTAAACTACGTTGAAAAAATGGCTCAAAATTTTAATTGGATGTGTTTGGGGAAAAGGTGGGCGTGAGTGGGGGTAATTACCCTCCAATCCCTTTTGACTATTAAAAATAGTCAAAAGGGATTGAGCCCTTTGAATTTCCAATCGAATGAGCCTTTTTTTCAAGTTTCTACGACAACACTTTCTATAAAAATCATATGCCCCCACGGCATAACTTACGACCCTTGCCCTGAGGGCTGTGGGGGTGTGTCCTCTTCAAAAACATAATTTCTCAATTATGAGAAATTGTGATCCTCCTCAAAGGTGGATCTAGAGCAAAATATTGAGGGGGAGGGCAATGAACTAGGGTGTCATTAATTTTCTGACAATATTATGATTTCAAAACTCGTTTTTAAACATTAATATCAACAGCGTTTAGTTTATCTTTAGTTGGTTCCTAAAAGAGGTTAAATGGGGCAACATTGAAAAGGTTGGACGGCCAACTTTTGGCTACTTTTTGTTTCAATTCCACGCCATTTAAGGAGTTTCAGTCTATTTCAATATTTGTTTACTCTGCCTTAGGTTACAGCTGTTACTGCAACCAAGGTATATAGAAAATCTATTCAATTTGGATATTTTTTGTTCCCATTTTACATCAGTATATCCTTTAAAGTGTAATTAAAGAGTTTTAGTAATAACATTGGCAGGGATGTTGAAACAATATTTGGATAAACAAGTCATTGAAGGCAAATTTAGACCTTGTCATAAGGGGGCCAAAGGAAGATTGTTCTCCTTAGTTAAACTAAACAGTGATTGATTTTCCTGAATTATTTTTGACAAACATTATTACAGTTTAGTAGATATTAAAAGTTTTAGTAGATATTATTTTTCTGGAAACATTTCTTAATTTGCTTGAGTTTCACTTTAGATTTGAATTTTAAATTGCTTTGGAAGTTAGTTACTGAATTTTTAATAAATTATTTCTTTATCAATACAATGGTTTCCCATATATTTTTGGATCTAGTTTTAGATGTTTTGTCGCATTTTTGAAGCTCTAAAAGTAAGAACAGCTGGATATACCCTCTTGGAAATACATTATCGCCCTTATATAATAGGCGTACACTTTTTAGTGTTTTAAGCATTAAAACCATGAATAAAGCTTTCATTTCAGGAGTTAAACCAAATTTTCCAACCTAATAGTTTTCGGATTGGAAAATTTACTAACAAAATGTAGCTAACAGCCACAACAGCTAAGAGAATAAGCTAGCTGCTTTATTTTGCTTTTACCGTGAAAGTTTATTTTAACTTTAAATCAACAACTGCACTTTGAATATAGCTACATCAAAAAGGCAGTTTTTGAACTTTAGCACCCTTTCCTTAAAAAAAAAATCAGATTTCTAATGCCTTTACTGCTGAAGGAGCTAAGCTTTGTTTTCAGCTGTATTAAAATAAAAAATTATTTGGAGTGGTTAAAAGTCATTATCGGTCATCAATCATTATGTCTATTGTATTTCATGCCTCTCCTGACGAAAATCTGTTTCGGATCCTAGTGTTGATGATAGTATTATGCTTCACATAATTTGCATTAATTCCGTCCCAAGACCTTTATGGACTTGCCGCAAATTCTGAAAATGTCTTATCTCATCACTGTTTCTCAGGACTCTTCATTAAAAACGGTAAGACATATACAGTTTATTTTCTGTTTTTTTTTCGTCAGTAAGTGTTCTTTAGAAAAAAAATTATCTGTATATGTTCTTGGATCTAACAATTAAGAAATGAGGGGTGATAACATGCCTTCTTTGTTATATCCAGTTATTGTGGCTGAGTTTGTTTCTTTGCTGTTCAGGGGCGTAGCTCCAGCATTTTTATTGAGGAGGCAAGAAAGTTCCACATCCAGAGAGTCAAGGGACTTGGGCTATATAAAAGTTTTTTTCCAATTTTGTTGGGGGGGGGGCAATTTCATGTTGATTTTTACCCTGTAAAGATAGGTTTTTAGTTAAGTAGTATTTGAGAGATCTTCATCAATTCCTAGTATAATTTTTTCTTTTCGTGATTTTCACCAGCGCCATCTTTTTTCTCAGGTAGACTGGATCCCCATCTATATTGCCAATTTCATATTGTTTTTTATCCAATTGTTTTTTTCTGGGCACAACCAGAAGAGGAAAAGGAGGCAAGTAGTGTTTAATTCCAGCCGATATTCAGTTACCCGCAAATTGCAAGGTAAATGTGAGGGAGTCCTTACACTTCCCTTGTTCTTGGGTGATTTCAGTATTCTCTGACGACTATTTGCTCCGTCCCTGGCCACTCTAATTGGAATATTGCTCTGTGATTTTGCATCTGAATTGGACCAACCACTGATTTTGCTTACTGCATCAGAAGCCATTTCACTCCAAAAGGGAAATGAGTAGTTTGAAGCCAGACTTGGTTTTAACCCCGTTTTGAACTTTATCGTCAAAGCAATCAAAGCAGATAACAACTATGATGAAATGATGGCGAAGGCGGTACAGTATATCAAAGCTGATATGCTGACTAAGGCAACGGATGAATTATGGCACTTAGCCGTTATGTCTACTCGTTCTACAGATCCTGTTAAGCTTCGAGACATAGTTGCTAATCTGAAAACAGGCATTCGGACTTGTGACGAAAAGAATTTAGTCCTCCCCAAGTTTGTAATCTATGAGCCTGACGAGGTACTCATTCTCTCAGGAGAGGTTACAGCCACCCTCACCCCCAGTTCAATGAGCTTCACTCTACAGTTGACGATCTTATTGACCACCTGAGCTTCTTCAGATCAGCACAAAATATGGTTAGTGCGACTGTGTGTCACACTAAGGAGTATCTTGCGGGCCTCGAAGGTGATATTTGTTGCCATATAGTGAACCTGAGACCTCTTAGCAAAAGTGGTGTGTGATACTTGATGACGAAGATGCACCTTAGTCTCTTGCTGAAGTGCTCAACAGTGCTACAGACACTGATACTCGACTGAAGACTCCCGCTCATTGTGGTATTATAAGACATGTTCCTGATGATGTCTTGCCAAATGATCTATGTTTAATGATTAGGAATTGCACGAAAGCCGAGAGAATTCGACAAACTTGCTCTTGTAAGCTTGTCTTTGAAAGTAAGGATTATTTACAAGTAGCAATGAACAACCTTATAACTCTGGGCTATGAGCTCTTCCGAATAGACATGTATCGGTATTGCCGATGAGGTATTTTCAGTGCCAAGAGTAGCCTACGGTCACGCTGCTAACGACTGTAAATACGCTATTCGTTGTTCCTATTGCAGTGGTGATCATGCGAACAATGAAGATAAACCCTGTAATGCTGCACTGAAGTGTACTCTCTACAAGTAGACAGACCATCCATGCTACAGTGTTTAGCGCCCCGTAGACAGGAAGCTCATGACGAAGCCATGACCAACTTGGAGCTAAAAGTGGATTTGTGGAATGTGAATGGCGGTGTAATGAAAAAACTACCGCTGATTGAAAGCTTGATGTCTTGCAAAGATGTTTTGTATCTACAATAAAATTGCCTATCAGCCGATCTGCTTTCCCTGTTAAAAGTGAATAACAAAAACCCTCTTTTCGCAGTGCCTGCTGAGCATTCGGGCAGAGGAAGACCTTCCTAAAGACTGGCAGTACAAAGCAGTTCTCACCTTTCGGCATCAGTATTTTCAGAAAAAAATTTTCCCTGGTATAAAAGCTGCAAATTTGATTGCTTGGTATAATGTTTCCTTGGTATAAAAGCTGCAAATCTGAAAGGTACAAAATAGCCTGTAGTACTACAGTTAAAGCAAGTTACTTATCAATTGATTGCTGCTGCTTATCAACAGATTACAAGAATAATGCTTCTGAAGAAAAGTTCTCCTGTCTAAATATGAAGCTTGCTAAATCTTTGCACCAGGGTGCCTATACGTCTCATCGTGTTATCCTCTCTGGGGACGTGAGCTGCGACCTCTCAGTGCCAGATCAGTCGAGATCTCAAATACTTCTGTCTGCTCTGTCCAATCTGTATGTTGTCCCAAATGACCATTCATATGCGTATATCAATAACTCCAGAGTGACAAGTTCGCTTGTCTTCATGCTCTGCTCAAACGGTGTGACTGTGAATGGCTCAAGCCATGTTGACTTTAGCGTATCGGTATCGGATCATTTAGTAATATCCTACTGTTTTGTTACTGATAGTGTTCTCATTAAAAAAGACGAAAAGAAATGGAAGGGGAAATTCGAATGTGACTGGAAGAAATTAAATGCTGTTGTATATAAAGCAGAGCATGATGGCACTATTGACCAAATCAGATCCCTTTCCAGCTGCTGCAACAACCTTCAGAACTCGCCGAGTCGAAAAAAAAAATCTAATCAACATTTACTATAGTGAAATCACACATGTAATGCGTTGTGCGGGGTGTTTTTCCGTTCCTGTACGTAAAGATTGTTTGGGTTCAGAAATACCTTGTCAATAAATCTGCCTTTACAGCAAAGTTGTAAATCTTCGAAGGTTTGGCACCGGCTGAAATCTGGTATCATTAATGACATACGGTTATATACCAAGCGTTGTTTTGCTAGGTTTCTTGCCAATCACAAAGCTGAGATTATTGACTGCTGGAGCGAGCGTCTCGCAACTAATCCAAATTAAATCTGGAGATTTTTCAGGGGAAAAAGTCAAAAGGTGTTGCTTCAGAGCCTCCATGTGAGAGTTACTGGATCAGCTATTTCGCCAGCGAATATTCTCCACCTGATCCAGTGTTAGAAACCCGCTATGAATCCCCACTAGTGGATAGACTAGTTGATACTGAATTAGATATTGGTTTCATAGTCATGGCCTCTGATATTTACAGTGCTATCATTCGCCTTCGAAAAATGTTCTTGCGTAGTTATGATCAATTATGTGGTTTTCATTTATTACACGCAAGTGATTATTTACTGCAGTATCTACATTTTGTTTTACTAAAACTTTTTTATTTCTGGTATAGTCCCCAATTCTTTTTGTGTTGGTACATTGACTCTTGTTCTTAAAAAAAGATAAAGATAGCTGGTAATGTTGTTCCTATAGGCCTATAACAGTTTCTTCTGTTGTATGTTAATTGCTGGAGTTACTAGTGAATAAGGACGTAAATAAGGATTTTTCAACTCCGGGCAACCAATTTCGATTTAAGAAAGGCTATAGTTGGGAACACATGCATTATATACTCCCCAACGTCCGGATGGACACAGAGAATAGTGGTGTTTCTCTTCATTGCGTCTCACGATGTCTCTCGTGCTTTTGATTCTGGTGTACATTCGCATTTGTTATATAGTGGACAGCCGCAAAGTCTCAATCGTTCAGTTGTGCAGGTATTTAAAAATCTGTATGTGAGATTATGTGTTGTTGTGAAATTACCTACTCATCATGGCTACGTAATGTTTTAAGCTGCAATTTGAGCTAGGAAAGGAATCCGTTAGGGTGGGGTAACTTCGCCACCATTGTATGATAATAATGTGGTTGCTCCCCAGAAGAAGGTTAGAATTAGTTTTATTTTTTTATGGTTTGGACCTATCCATGCTCAATTACACTGAAGACATCCTGAATTTAAGTAGAAGAGTATTGTCTGTTGAGGGGTATTTTTCTATGCTCAGTAGGGAATATGCCGAAATTGGTCTCAAATTTAATACTTCGAAGAGTGAAATCCTTGCTATTGGCAAATCTGTCGGTAATGTTGGATGCGTTTAGTTAGGAAATCAGAGTGTTCAGTTATCTGGTTGTATTAAGTATCTCGGAATTCTGATAGGGGATAGTGTAAGAACAACAAATACTCACCTTATCTCTGATCTAAGTGAGAAACTTAGAAAAGCGTTGGGTATGCTAGTTTGCTGTAAAGCTTGCTAAAGCAGGCGTATTCTCGCCTGTGTCTATATTGCTTCTGCGATGTCTCATGTCTTCGCAGTGACTCTATTTTGGAATGTGTTTAGGGCTACTGATTAGTAGACTATTAGAACTGTATATTTTTGTTTTGCAAAATTTCTCTTGTGTATACCTCTATGGGCTAGAAACAAAAGAATTGTGTCAGCCTACGGTTTAACTGAGAAACTAACAGTGGCTGAGCAGCGTCGCGGTCGCTATTTTTCTAAGCTTGATAGGAAAAACAGCCAACATCCTGCTATGTGTTATTAAAAATATTTGAATCTATTCTTGGTTGTATATTCTTTTTTGTGATTGTCTTCTGCTTTCTTTCTTTTTCTTTTGTTTTTTACTTTTCATCTACTCCCTATTGAATCCATGTTTGTTTTCTGGGGGCAATAAAGATATTGGTTGATTGACTGATTGACTGATTGTGCCGCAAAACGCATTTAAATATGATTTATTAGCTTTTATTTTTAAGCTTGGTGAGACAAGCAATCATCCGGTAGAGAAAGTTTCTTCCTATCTTTTCTGTGTGCAGATATGATGAACGAAATATTACCACCAAAGCATGGGTAGTTATGGGGCCTCGGATGGGTTAAGCAAGTTATAAGACATGTTGGAGACGATTAAAGTTAATTGAATTCAGCTGTTAAACTTTGGGAGACTATTTTGTTTTTTTTTTTTGGGAACTGATGCAGAAAATTCCCAATTGATTTTTATTATTTTATATTTAATGTTGTCAATTTCTTTTTATTGTTAAGCTTTAAAATGTTTTTTTTTTAATATATTTTTTCATTCAATGTTTTTTTTTTAATTCAGTACATTATTCTCAATTGACATTTTTTCAGCTATCGGTTTGTATTATGAATTTTGCTTTTTGAATTTTTGGTTTTTATATATATATTATATATATATATATATTATATATATTATATATTATATATATATTATTTTATATATATATATATATATATATATATATATATATATATATATATATATATATATATATATAGATATATATATATATATATATATATATATATATATATATATATATATATATATATATATAGATGATTGAAATTTTTAAGTATGTGTAAAAATGTAAATATAAATTACAATGAACATATATATATATGTTCATTGTAATTTATATTTACATTTTTACACGTACTTAAAAAGAAAAAGCAATTCGATTAGTTTAGTAAGCTTTACTGTTAAATTATTCTATATCTGTTCGGGTGTGCACCCACAGAGGAGGGGGGAGGATGGTGTTCGAAAAAATATCGTTTTTTCTAAGAAATTTATAAATTTTCTCTTAGTCGGCCCAGAGACCACCAATCAGCCCTCTCCCCCTATAGTTATTTTATGAAGCGCCACTTTGTCTGTTTAATTTATTATTTGTTATAGAAGTCGAAGATGCTTTACCAGGTGATAGTGAGAAGCCCTTTCACTTTCCAAACCATCTTTTGTCACCCAAACGTGAAGATGTTCCTTTGCTTAATTTACCTAGCATTTCAGGATCTTGTAAATTTGAATACGACACCCAGGAATCGGAACCCAAATGTTCTAACAATGAAGGTATATATGAAACATTGTCATTTTGATGATTGAAATTTATTGAATAATATTTTATTAGATAAAAATAAGACTAAGGGACTTAATCTTAAAAGGAAATTTTTGTTTTATGTTACTCCAATGTGCAGGTGTTTGCCAAACCGTGATTGTATTCTTTCCTGGACATTTTAAATTTTCACATTGAAGTAGTTTGGCTGGTTCTATTATATTTTAAAAGGCTTGGTAATCAGCCTTAAAACTTCCTCTCAATATAGATTTTACAATGCATATTTATAGTGTATATTTGTAGTAATAATATTTTTGATACAAGCGCTGCCCTCACAACTGCAGACCCTAAGGGCATAAATTCTGCAACAGTCCTATTCTCCTTGCATCTGCAGCCATGATACATGAGGGTCGAATAAAACCGGTTTACATTATCATCAGTTTCCTTTGCTGAGTGGATATAAGGCAGGATTTTAAATGTATCTTATAATGAGAACTCTAACAAACTATGGCAATTTATTGTTTCCAATATAAGTTCAGGTTGGCACACGTAATAATCTTGTTTGAAAGAAAAGCAATTTGGGGCTATAGTTGAGTTTAGTGTTTCCAATACAATTTTGGTTAGGCACACATAATTGTCATGTTTGAAAGAAAAGTAATTTGGTGCTTCAGGTCAGGGCTTGAAGATGGTATGCTCGATTAAGTTCACTCAAAAGATATTAGGTAAGATCAAAATTAAACATTCCTGAAAATCCCGTTGGTGATCAGTTTATTGTTCACTGTCTATGTAAAAATGGAGAACTATAGCAATTTATTGTTTTCAATAAAATTTCAGGTAGGCACACGTAATAGTCTTGTTTAAAAGAAAAACAATTTGGGATTTTAGTTCTCTTTAGTGTTTCCAATACTATTTCGGGTAGGCACACATACTAGTCATGTTTGAAAGAAAAGTAATTTGGTGCTTTAGATCACGTCTTGAAGATGGTAAAATCTAGTTGACTCCTAAGATCCAATTGAACATTGCTAAGAACATTATGTTTCTTAAACCGGTTTATCTGAATTCAAATGGCTTAGTAGAGTTTATGATATAGTATTGAACATTACTTTACCGCTTACATCAACATAGGCATGGTGTGACCGCTTGTATCAACATAGTCATGGAAATGACCACTTGTATCAACATAGCCATGCCGTCACCGATTCTATCAACGTAGACATCGCTATATGATAAAAAAAAAACATAAATGAAAAAACGAATGCATTATTCAAAATTTTAATTTTTTTATCAACATTTTTTGCTGCTTGAAATAAGATGGAAATAGCGAATGTATTTTTTCATAATTATCAAATAATTTCTTCAAAATATTTTGTTGCTTAAAATAAGATCAGAAGAACATTCGATGATGTTTCTTAAAATCTACTGTTTCTATTGCAATTGTACCATTAAAAAATATCCTATATTTTTTACAAAATGTCTTTTTGCTGCTTGAAATATAAGGAGGAAAATATGTGATGGTGTTGCTTACAATGTATTCGTCCTTGAAATAAGATTAGAAATAAGTAAAGCTATAAATTGCTTTAATTCAGGGCTTGAAGTGGGTGTGCTGAATCTAGTCGACTCAAAAGATATTATTAAAGATCAAAATGAAATATGTGTAAAAACATGATGCTGGGGAACCGTTTATTGTTCACCGTTTATGTAAAAATTAAGAACTATAGCAAATGATAGCCATTTATTGTTTCCAATACAATAGGCACACGTAATAATCATGGTTGAAAGAAAAGCAATTTGGGGCTTTAGTTAAGTTTAGTGTTTCCAATACGATTTAGGGTTGGCTCACATAATTGTCATGTTTGAAAGAAAAGTAATTTGGTGCTTTAGATCAGGGCTTGAAGATGGTATGTAGAATTTAGTTGACTCAAAAGATATTAGGTAAGATCAAAATTAGAGATTGCTAAAAACATCCTGTTGGTGATCAGTTTATTGTTCACCGTCTATGTAAAAATGGAAAAAAAAAGAAGTAGAAAAAAAAGAAATATAGCAAATTATAGCAATTTATTGTTTCCAATACAATTTCAGGTAGGCACACGTAATAGTCTAGTTTAAAAGAAAAGTAATTTGGGGCTTTTAGTTTACTTTAGTGTTTCTAATACAATTTAGGGTTGGCACACGTACTTGTCATGTTTGAAAGAAAAGGAACTTGGTGCTTTCGATAGGCCTTGGAAGATGGTATACAGAATATAGTTAACACAAAAGATATTAAGTATCGCTCAAAATTAAACATTACTAAGAAACTCCTGTTTGGGATCAGTTTACGTCTTAGTTGGAACTCTGCCAAATAATGATAGCAATTTGATATGTGATAGCAATTTAATTTTTTCCTGGGCAATTTTGGCTTGTCCGCTACTGCTGCTATTGATTCATTTAAATTCATAGATGGCAACGTCTTGACTAGCCAAAGTACTGCCATCTATTCTGCTATTTGTATAGATGGCAGCATAACTGATTTTAAGCTAGGTTAAAATAGGACTACTACATTAAAGTTAGGTTTGTTTGGGTTCAGTTACCGTGGGGGTCCCGCTAACTGAACCCAGCTTAAAATCAATTATGCTGTCACTTGTAACTATAGCGGAATAGATGGCAGCACTTAGGGTCGTCGAAACGTGTTCCCATCTATGACTATAAATGAATCGTTGGCAGCAGTAGGGGATGACCCGAAATTGCACTGGAAAAAAAAAATCCATCATTGCTAACCCAATTTTACATAGATGGTGAACAGTAAACTGATTTGAAACAGGATGTTTTTTAGGAATGTTTAGTATTGATCTTGTGTAATATCTTTTGAGTCAACTACATTTTGCAAAATAGCTTGAGGCTCTCATCTGAAAGAACCAAATTGCTTTTCTTTCAAACGATGGATCATAATTCAGTTGTTAATATTAGCTGGCAGAAATCAAAATAAAAAGTAAACTAATCCCTAAGAGGAGTTTCTTAACAATGTTTAATTTTGATTTTACGTAATATCTTTTGAGTCAACTAGATTCTGCCTACCAGCTTCAAGCCCTGATCTGAAACACTAAATTGCTTTTCCTTCAAATATGACAATTATGTCTGCCTACCCGAAACTTTACTGGAAACAATTAATTGATATCATAGGCTACAGTTTCCCATTTTTATATAGATGGTGAACAATAAAGTGAATTCCAACAGGAGGTTCTTTGCAATGTTTAATTTTGATCTTACGTTATATCTTTTGTGTCAACTAAATTCTTCATACCAACTTCAAGCTCTGAATTAAAGTGCTTACGAGCTTTGCTTATTTCTAATCTTATTTCAAGGAAGAATACATTTCGAGTAATACCCTCACATATTTTGCTCATTCTACATCAAGCAGTAAAACATTTTACAGAAAATATTTCGTATTTTGAATTATGCTTTTGCATATTTCCATCTTAACTTCAATAACAACACATTTTGAGCCACACCATCACATGTTTTTCTTATCTTAAATCAAGCAGCAAAACATTTTGTAGAAAATGTTTTGTATTTTAATTAATGCATTTGCTTATTTCTATCTTATTTTAAGCAGAAACAAATATTTAGAAGAAAATATTTGATATTTTTAATAATGCAATTGCTCATTTGACGCCTTCTTTCAAGAAACAGTACATTTTATGCAACATCATCACGTATTTTTCCGATTATTTCCAGTAGCAAAATATTTTGAAGAAAACATTTGATATTTTGAATAATGCATACGCTTATTTCAATTTTGTTTCAAGGAACGATACATTTTGATGAACATATTTGATATTTTGAATAATGCATTTCCTTTTTTCAATTCTTTTTTCTTTTCTGATTTTTTTTTATTTATTTGTTTTTTATTTTATTTTTTTCGGTCATCCACAATCCTTCGTTGATAGAATCGGTCACACCATGGTAACGTTGATACAAGTCATCATACCAGCACAATTTTATTATTACTTATACTATTCTTATAAAATTAAGAGATAAATCTGTAAATTAATTTGATTTCAAGTTGAATTTGAAATAAGGATTTTTTTTTTTTATCTGAACTGCCTACAAGAACTTTTTAAGTGTAGAAGATGAATTTACTGGAAACTAGATTCAAACAAGAATACAGAATTCATTTTGTGAAGATAAAGTCAAAAGTTTTTTTGTTTGTTTTTAGAACAAGTTGTTTTGGATATATAGCTAGAAGTACATAGCGAGTCCCATTTGATTGAAAAAAAAAGACATAAACAAACCACGAAATTCAAGATTTCTTCAGGTCTTAAAAATGACGGTTGAAATAGGAATAAATCCTTTTAATGGAAAGTGAATAACGATGACTCACAAAATGCTGGTTATTTGCTGATGACGGTGTCGCTGTATGTGTGACCAAAATGTCCAGATTTGTTTTTGTCATTGTTTTTCACTGCCTATTAAAGCGATTTATCCCTAATGAAGTATTATTTGTAAGACCTGTTGAGAACGTGACTTTTGTCGTTTTTTAAGTACAAAGCTTTGCGGCTGCCCAAAAAATGATAACTTCAACGTATAATAGGCATTCTGTTAGATCCTCCTCTTTATGTTACAATAATTGCTGATATTTGTTGTAGTATTTCCTCTCCTTCACTTATGTTCTGATTTTGACCGCGGTTTTTTGATTGTTTAAGGTTTAATTTTTGCTCTTTCGTTGCATTAGAATAAATAATTTTAAAAGCTAATATAAGCATCACCATGAAGGAAATAAGAGGGTTTGGCAATAAAATTAGTTTTTAAAACCTATTGAAAGATATTCGACTTTTTTTTACTCTGAAGACTTTTAAAACTTCTTGAAAGATATGTTTTTGTTTTTTTAGTTCTGATTTTTGTGTTATTGGTTTTGGTTTTTCACTTAGTAGATTTTTTAATTTTTAGATCACTTTTCACCACCTGTGTCTGGACTACATTTACAGGGAAATATGTCACTAGATTTTTCAAAGAATACATCTACGAGGGGTTTCTCAAATGCATGTGCATCAGAATCTGAAGGAGAAGGTTTAGAAAATCAAAAAACAGGTTTGAAACGTCGCCTTCAAATTAAAAATTATAGAAAACTGGAAAGATATCAAAGAACTAATATAGAAAAAAAGATACAAAAATGGGAGGTATCAAGTTTGAACACCCATAAAAGAATTCATACGGGTGAGAAACCGTTTAAGTGTGATGTATGTTACAAGACGTTTTCTCTCGCTGATCCTATGAACACACATCAAAGAGTTCATACGGGTGAGAAACCGTTTAAATGTGATGTATGTGACAAGACCTTTTCTCACTCATCAAGTTTAAACACACATAAAAGAATGCATATGGGTGAAAAACCGTTTAAGTGTGATGTATGTGGCAAGACCTTTTCTTGGGCAGATTGTTTGAACAAACATAAAAGAACGCATACAGGAGAGAAGCCGTTCAAATGCGATGTATGTGGCAAGACCTTTTCTGTTTTTGGAAATTTGAACAGACATCGTAAAATTCATACAAGTGAGAAACCGTTTAAGTGTGATGTCTGTGACAAGACCTTTTCTTGGGCAGATTGTTTGAACAGACATAAAAGAACGCATACAGGAGAGAAGCCGTTCAAATGCGATGTATGTGGCAAGACCTTTCCTGTTTTTGGAAATTTGAACACACATCGTAAAATTCATACGGGTGAGAAACCATTTAAGTGTGATGTTTGTGACAAGACTTTTTCTCGCACTGATCAAGTTTAAACATACATCAAAGAATGCATACGGTTGAGAAACTTTTTAAATGTGATGTATGTTACAAGACCTTTTCTCGCACTGGTCCTTTGAACACACATGAAAGAATGCATACTGGTGAAAAACCGTTTAAGTGTGATGTCTGTGACAAGAACTTTTCTCGCGCTTATCATTTGAACACACATAAAAGAATTCATACGGGTGAGAAACCGTTTAAGTGTGATGTCTGTGACAAGACCTTTTCTTGGGCAGATTGTTTGAACAGACATAAAAGAACGCATACAGGAGAGAAGCCGTTCAAATGCGATGTATGTGGCAAGACCTTTTCTGTTTTTGGAAATTTGAACACACATCGTAAAATTCATACGGGTGAAAAACCGTTCAAGTGTGATGTTTGTGACAAGATCTTTTCTCTAGCACAAAATTTGAAAACACATCGAAAAATTCATACGGGTGAAAAACCGTTTAAATGCGATGTTTGTGACAAGACCTTTTCTCAAGCAGGAAATTTGAAAAGTCATCAAAGAATACATACGGGTAACAAAGTGTTTCAGTGTGATGTTTGTGACCAAACCTTTTCTCAAGCAGGAAATTTGAACAAGCACCAAAGAGGGCATACGGATGAGTAGCCTATTAAAGTTTAATTAATCGTGGCTTAATTAATTACTGAATTGTTGCTTAATGCAAAATTAATGTTTAATAAATGCAAATTAATTTACGTGGGAAGTGTTTTTCGCCAGTTTGCTGTTTGAATACGCATCAAAGACTGCATATAGGTGAATAATCTATCATATTGGATGTGAGTAGAAAAACTTTTCTGATGTTAGCAATTTTCACTGGCATCAGAAAGTGCATACAGGAGTTTCGAAAGATTGTTTTAAGACAAGCTGTATTCTCTTTGGTTTGTGGCTATTATTCTCACAACCAACTGGTAATATATCGAATTATTTTTTTTCTATTTTTTTCATGTTTTTATTTTCTTTAGCAATTTCATCATCACCGTGTGAAAAGTAGTGATATATATTTTTGTGATATATATGTAAGAAATGCTTGTCTACATCATGATCTTTAATGAAAACCAAAGAGTTTGTACAGGTGAGAAACTGTAAATAAGATGATTTATCCATGAAGTGCTTGACTAGACTATTTGAACAAGTACAAAGAGTACATACAGATGAGGCACCTTTTAAATGTGATTTGTGCAAAAGGGTATTTTCATTTAAGTAGGCTCTGAATTAGCATTAAACAACCTATTCTAGAAAAAAGCCTCTCAGTTTATAGACTACAGCAAGACCTTTGGAATAATAGTTATTTTTATTTAAAGAAGAAAATTTGATGAAGAATTAAAGCTGTTCACGTTGGCTAATTCTCATATTTAAAGTAGCACTTTCAATATTTATATAGTTTTCCGGTTATTCCATTTTTTCGCAAGTGAAGCTTGTCTTTTCATACAATGACCAATGTGGAAACACGAGCCAAAAAAGGCTAATCCTTATCTTTCGAAAAAACTTCCTCTTAAATTGATAATCTAAAAAAGAAACAGAAGTTTACTTTGTCCAAAACTAAAATCCATGATAGTTAGGATTTTTAAGCAACCAAAAACTTGTGCAAGAAAGCACGATGTAATTAGTTGTCATTTGTTTCATTTAGTTCCACAAACAAAAATTAAAAGAATCAAAAGGCTAAAGAAACGGGGAACATGGATCAATTGACAAAAACGAATTTGAGGCTTATGTGTTTCTTTTTCTTCTTTATAAACGATCTTCACTGAATTACTCCTGTTTCGATTAAAAAAAGAAAAAAAAAGAACCCTTTAAGATAAATTTCAGCCACAGTTACAAAATTATGTATCTTAGGACCAAGAGACCCAACCGCAAAAAAAAAAAAACTGAAAACATTGTTTTGTCTGTTTATGATGTTTGAAAAGACCCGAAAGCTTTGGTTTTGAATGGTTGGGAAATTGTATTTGTCAGCAGTTGGGAAAAGTTTTGTTTTGTTTCTTGAAAATAAAAAACATGGACATCTACCCTACAACATTTCAATCTGTTCTGATATTAATTAAAAAAAACTTTTCCACAAAATAAGTTTCTCAAAGCCAAAGTAAAGAACTCCATTAAACCAAAAATGAACAAAAATAGAATCAAATAATCTACCAAACATACAACTACCACAAATCAGTATCAATAAATAAATGAAACCCAAAACGAACAGAAATTAAAATAAATAACACAGTCAAACTCAAAACGAACATAAATTAATATGAGTAGAGTTCAAAACCCCTATGCCTTCTAAAAGTCAGAATATAATTTGTACTTTACTGAAAAAAATTCAAACGAATGTGCACTGTCAGTTTAATATACATATGCTAATATTTATTCCTTAAAAACCATATTAATTTTTGATTTTTTTTAAATTATAAAAGTGAAAACATTTAAAAGAATGTAATAAGGGGGTCATATATTGTAAGTATTAACATATTAAGTCATATAGCCTATACCCAATATTTGTATACAAATATTGATGTAGCAATATCTGAACAATTAATAGAAAATACAATCAAAGAAAATTATCATTTAATAGAAGCTTCAACAGCAGGTATAGATTGCGAAGTCTTAATAACCTTGGTTAAACTCTGTAACAAGTACTCAATGTATTCCCAATTCTGTAATTGTTTTTATCAGCAAATAAATGGTTTAGTGATGGGTGCGCCCCTCTCCGGACTTCTAGCAAATATTTATGTGGAACATATTGTAAATTGGGCGTCAGATTTGTATTTCTTGAAACATATCTTTTGGGGATGTTACATGGATGACATAATTTCAATTTGGAATCATGGGGAAAATTAACTTAGGGGCTTTTTAGATCACCTTAATACATACGATAGAAACTTACAGTTTACTTTAGAAAACGAAATTGCGAATAAAATCCGATTCCTAGATATGCTAATTATTAGTTGCTTAGATAAACTCAATTTTACAAATTTATAGGAAACCAACACAAAATAATAGATATTTACATTTTAAATCAAACCACTCCTGACAAGTTAAAAGAGCTGTCGTAATCTCTCGTCGATCGTGCCCTAAACATTTGTTCTGTTTCCAAACAGAACTAAACTATCAGGGACATACTTTTTGGAAATTTGTATCCTATTTTATTCATTGATAGTGTAATTAACTGTAGACTGAAAAGACACTCCCGTAAAATTAATGATAGTTAACCATGTGAGATTTCCAACAAACCCTCAAACATAATTTACTTCTCCTACATTCGAAAAATCACTTCAAATCTTAAAAAAGTTTGCACACAAAATAATCACACAAAATAAATCTTAAAAAAGTTTGCACACAAAATAATCTGTATGTAGTTTTTATGAATAATTTCAAAATCATAAATTTCCTAAATTCTAGTAAAGATAAAACCCCAGTTACTCGCCAAAGAGGGTTCTATCAAATAACATGCGACTGTGGCAAATACTATGTAGATAGAACACACTAGATTTTAGAGAAACGCCCACAACAGCATAAAGATGATACTGTTAAAGCTCTAAATTCTAATATTGCTACTGTTTCATTTGATTCTGCTTTAGGCAGCCATGTATTTGAAAATCCTAGCCACAATATACGTTTTGATGAATCTGCCCTTATTAGCAATGCCCTAGGCTTAAAACAGGTAGTCTGAGAAGCAATTTAAATCAGACTTGAGATTAATAACAGTATTTCCTTAAATAGGGACTTGGGGGAATATACACTAAATGCTCTATACACAAACTTAATTAAAAATAATCTTACAAATATTAAAAAAAAAACAATAGACATTAACACAGAAACTGTCACAAAAAGAGCTTTGAGGCTAGCTGCTAAAAAGGCTGGATTAGCAATAAGAACGTGTTTTTAAATTATTTTTCTTTTATGGTATCTCATTGAATCGCTTTGTTTTACCTCACTTATTTACCAGTCCTGGTTGAACTTTGCTGAAATAAGGATGATGGGACTGCTTTGAAAAATTTTGCTTTTTGGTTTGATTGGTCGCATGTTGTTGTCTTTTTCTTTTATATATTTTTGTCTTGCTGAGGACGGTCCTTGGACATAGGGCCGAAATATTCATTCAAATTATCTTCACTGTTTTACAAAAAGAATTCCCTATTGTTCTTCGTGTTTTTGCTGCTTGTTATACAACCATCCCTTCCATAAAAACCTTAAATACCCCCGGGGCATAACTTATAACCCTCGCCCTCAGGCTCTAGTGGTTTGTATCAACCTCAAAAGCCACGTTATGATATTTGGACTATTTTGAATAAAATGACTGTCTCAAAATATCTGTTGGGTACATCTCAGGAAAACACGACGTGTTTGTGTGTGTGTGTGGGGGGGGGGGGGGTAGGGGGGATAACTACGCTCTAATCACTTTGACTCTTAAAAAGGGAACTAGAAATTATGATTACGAATCCAATGAGTCCCCTCCAAAGTATATACGACCACACTTTTTATAAGAACCTTATATGCCCCAAGGGCATAACTTAAAAGGCTTTCCCTGAGAGCTGTAGGGGGGGGGGTGTATTCCCCACAGACCGAATTTCTGAAACCTTCAACTACGATGAATAAAATTGTTATCTCCAAATTTGGATTGGAGGTGTTAAAGTAAATGCTGAGCGTGGATGGAGGGGGGGGGGGCTGCTTGATTTTAAATCACTTTCTCTTATATAGGGCACTATAACTTCCAATTTCAAATCGAATATGCCCTCATAAAATAAGTTACAACCCTATCCCCAGGGCGTTGGGGGGTTGTGTCATCCCTAGAGACATAATAATATGTTCTTTGGACTATTTTGAAAAAAATCGCAAACTCACAATTTCAATGAGATGCGTTTTGTGAAAGGAGGGGTTGTAGGAGAATGGAGGCTAAAAGCCGTCCATCACTTTTAACGCTTAAAAAGGAACTAGAACTTTTAATTTTCAACAAAATGAGCCTCTTGGTCTAAAGTTAAACAATCATCCCTTCCATGAAAACCATAAATATCTCCTGGGCTTAGCTTAAAACCCTTGCCCCTAATTCCTGGGGTTTGTTTCAACCCCAAAATCCTTGTTATATGATGTTTAGACCACTTTGAATAGAATGGCTATCTCAAAATTTACATTAGATGCATTTCGGGACAATACGACGTGTATGTGTGTGGGGGGGGGGGTAGCTGCCCTCCGATCACTTAGACTATGAAAAAGAGCACCAGAGCGTCTGATTACCAATCCAATGAGACTACTCCAAAGTTTATATGACCACTGTTTCTATAAAAAACCTTATATACCCCCAGGGCATAACTTACAATCCTCGTCCTGAGGGTTGGGGTGATTTCTTATCCCCAAAGACATTATTTCCAGACCTTTCAAATACATAGAACACACTACCCATCTCAAAATTGTGATTGGAAGTGTCTGGAGAAATGATGGGAGTGGGGGGGTCATGTGCCTTCTGATCACTTTCAACTAATATAAAAGACCCTAGGCCTCATAATTTCCAATCGAATGAGCCCTTTTTGAAGCTTCTATGACAAAACTTTCTGTAAAAACTTTATATGTCCCAAGGTCATAACTTACTGCCCTTGTCTTGAGGGCTATCGGGAGAGTTTATCATCTTCAAAGACATAAATTCCGGACCTTTCAACTACTTTGAACAAAATGGCCATATCAAAATTTTGATTGGAAATATTTGGGGAAATAATGGGCGTTGGGGGAGGGGGGGGTGACTCTCCTTCCGATTACTTTCGACTATTAAATAGGGCAATATTTCTCTCAATTTCCAATCGAATGAGGCTATCTTGAAGTTTTTACGACAAAGCTTTCTATAAAAACATTATATGCCCCCCAAGGAATAACTTACAACCGTAGCCCTGAGAGCTTTGGGGGGTTGTCATACTCAAAGACGTAATTTCCGGACCCTTCAATTAAGTTCAACAAAATGAATATATCAAAATGTTGGTCGGAAGTGTTTGGGGAAATGGTGGGGGTGGGGGCATTCGCCCTCCGATTGCCTTTGACTATTAATTAGGGCACTAGCCCTCTCAATTCCCAATTGAACGAACCCTTTTTGAAGTTTTACAACAACACTTTCAATAAAAAACCGTATATGCCCCCAGGGCATAACTTATAGCCTTTGTCCTGGGGGCTGTGTTCGGTTTTTTATCCTCAGACATAATTTCTGGACCTTTCAACTACGTTGAACATAGTGTCTATCTCAAAATTTTGGACTGGATTCGTTTGGGGAAATGGTGGGCGTGAGAGGGGGGTTAGTTGCCCTCGGACCGCTTTCGACTATTGAAAAGTTCACTAGCCCTTTCAATTTCCAATCGAATGAGCCCTTTACGATGTTTCTACGACAACCCATACTATAAAACATTATATGTCCCCAAGGGCATAATCTACAAACCTTGCCATGAGGGGTGTGTGGGAGGGGGAGTTCTCATTTTCAAAGACCCAATTTCCAGAATTTTCATCTACGTTGAACAAAATGGCTATCTCAAAATTTTGAAATGATGTGTTTGGGGAAATGGTGAGCTTGAGAGGGGGTTAGTTGCCGTCCAAACGCTAATCACTTCACTATTAAAAAGGGCACAAGCCCTCTCAATTTCCAATCGAATGAGACCTTTTTGAAGTTTCTACGATCACCCTTTCTATATAAACCTTAAATGCTCCCAAGGCATTACTTACAACCCTTGCCCTGATGGCTCTGTGGGGGGGGTGTCATCCTCAACGACATAATTTCCGGATATTTTAACTACGTTAATAAATAATTTCTGAGACCACACTGGCTAATGATAAAACGAAAAAATGGTAAAAAAGAGAAAAACGAGGATTATACAAGCCAGTGAAAAATATTGACTTAAATGCAAATATTTTGGTCAAGACCTCCGCTTGACCGTCCTCAGTGCAAGATAATAACATAAAAATTACCAATAAAAATCTAAGGATACTATAAAAAAATTTCAAACCTTAAAACAAAGCACAACTAAAATTTGAATACCCTTTCCATGTAACGGTGAAAGGGTAGCTGAATGAAAAAATACAGTACTGAATGGGAATTCAATTTTTTAATTTTACTGTATTTTTTCATTCAGTTACCCTTTCACCGTTACATGGAAAGGGTCTTCAAATTTTAGTTGTGCTTTGTTTTAAGGTTTGAAATTTTTTTATAGTATCTTCATATTTTTAATAATAATTGTTATGTTATTATCTTGCACTGAGGACGGTCAAGCGGAGGTCTTGACCGAAATATTTGTATTTTAGTCCATATTTTTCACTGGCTTGTATAATCCTCGTTTTTCTCTTTTTTACTGTTTTTTCGTTTTAACTACGTTGAACAAAATGGTCATCTCAAAATTTTGATTGGATGTGTCTGGGGAAATGGTAGGTGTAAAAAGGGTGTTAGTAGCCTTCCAATCACTTTTGGTTATTAAAAAGGGCACATGCCCTTCCAATTTCTAATCTAATAAGCCCTTTTCGAAGTTTCTACGAAAACTCCTTCGATACGAAGTGCTCTGGTCTAAAAGAACCCCCCCCTCCTAAACAAATACATTGTGCCCACATCGTTCTTTACTTAGGCAGCGCTATTGTGCTGCTTATGATTAAACTGTGTTAGAATATTTTAGTTTCTGAACTAGTTAAAAATTTTCAGAATATTTGATTTTGTTTGATTGCCTAAGTAGTCCACAAGGGTATATTTAAGAAGGAGGGGTCCTGAAAATGATGAAAATTACGTAAACTCACAGATCTTGACCCAGTTAACAGCAGCATGGCCCTAGTAGGACCTGGAAGTACATAATTTGCATAACCGGTTTACCAGCAACCAAATCCGGTCTTGATTAAACTGTGCTAAAATATTTTAATTTCTGAATTAGTAAAAAATTTTGAGAATATTTGATTTTGCTTGATTGCCTATGTAGTTCACAAGGTATATTTAAGAAGGAGGGGTCCTGAAAATTATCAAAATTACGTAAACTCACAGCTCTTGACCCAGGTAACAGTAGCATGGCCCTAGTAGGGTCTGGAAGTACGTAATTTCTATAACCGGTTTACCTAGCAACCAAATCCGGTCATGAACCTTCCCTAGCAACCAAATTGCCTATACTACAAGGGATACATAATTTACATATTCATAGGAGCACTTAATTTACATAACCACTCATACTACATAAGAAAGTGGACGTAAAAAAATCTTGAATGTCACATATTTTTTTATAAAAATCCCTTGAGAACAGGAGATTATCAACAGTGTTCAATCAGAGTTTGAATAATAATAATAATGAGTCAACGAAGTCAAGATATACCTTCTACTTTTAATGTGAGTACTTTCGAATTTTTATTTCATGTTTAATAGAGGGAGAATGGGCCATCGTAGTTTTATTGATAAACTCCTATTAGTTAGTGAAGACTACATTGCAACAAGTGATATTAATTGTTTAAAAGATTTTTAAACCTTGCCTTTAATTTTTCCTTTGAGAATAATATGTTTTTATACAAAAATCCAATTTTTCAAATCACAAACTATAGTGTATATATCCACTTTCATAGTTTGTTGTTGAATAAACGATTTTAAAGCAAATTTTGTTTGAAGTTAGCTCTGAGCTCTAACTTCTTATCGGAACAGCTCATCAGAAGATTAAAATTTTAAATGTTAGATCTGACAGCTAACAAGGGGTTAATATTCTTTGGTAAGAGATTAAAATAGTGAATGTTAATCTGACAGCTAACAAGGAGTAAATATTATTTGGTAAGAGAACGCTATGATTTTGCCATGGTCTATTAAAATGAAACACTTTTTGAATTTGATCTGTATGCTTTTAAAGCATTTTAAAACCTTTGATTGAATGTCTTTTTAAGAGAATTCTAAGTCCTTTGAAATTGGCCCGTCCTATGCATCAATTTTAAGAACTCTGATGACTATTCCTCTTACTAATGTTTTAACAGGGTCCTTAACATTGCCCCTCCGTCTCTCCCCCTTCCATTTTTTTAGAGGGGGGCAGATTTGTTTTACTTAGAAATTTTTTTCAACTTATTTTTGTGTCTTAAATGGTATTGTGCATACATATAACAAAAAAAATCAGTTAATTAAACCTTTTTTTGCATACATTACACTTTTATGGCTTCTTGATTGTATGAATTCTTTGGTTTCTAGTTACAAAACTGTCAGATTGTAGGATATACATCATCTTTATTTTTACTGAATTTTTGCATCTTTATTCTAGGATGCCTCTGACACAGAAACAACAACACCACCATCAGCAAAGAGATAAAGAACAACTGGTGGTGTGGAGATACCACGATCAATGAACGCTCATCAAATGATGAATATAGATGTTGAATCGGATGAAAAATTATAGGGGAATAGTCCCACACAACTGGAAACACAAGAAGTAAGTTTGTTTAAATTCTTTTTGGTATGCTTTCCATATTTGGAAATTCTTCTTATTCTTGTACTATGTAATTCTTCTGTTTGTGATAAATTGTTACGGCTTTTTTTAATTTAAATGGTTTTCAATTAAAATAGCCTTGAAAATCTAATGTCAAAAAAGTAAGATGAGGATTGGTCACACTCCTCCTTCACTGTTAAAGATATAACAATAAAGTTCAAATCCCATTTCAAATAAAGTGGTTTACCAAAATATAAAGTTCACTAAATACTAACGATCAATATTGCTATATCAGAGGCGTATATATTGTTTTAAAATCAAATAATTTGGTACGTAAGGACCATTGCAATATGGTCCCTCCATTGTCTACATTGATACTTGCGATCATCTTTATACCTACGTTGATACATGCAGTCACCTTCATACCTACTTTGATACAATTAGTCACTTCCATACCTACGTTGATACAATTGGCCACTCCCATATCTACGTTGATAGAAGATGTCATATCATGTCTACATTGATACATGTGGTTACCTCCCATGCCCACGTTAATGCAAGCGGTAACCCTCATACCTACATTGGTACAAGAGGTCACCCCCCCCCCCCCAGGGGATCTTAATGCGTCTAACCATCCAGAAAAAAAATTAAAGAAACGTATGTTTGTTTTTAATAATTTTTTTATTTATTATGCATGTGTTTTAAATGATATGAAAATACAGGTTGTTAATCATAATGAAAATATTTTTTTCAGCTTTATAAAACCGTACCATTTCAAAAGAAAATAATTTCCATTATTATTATTATAGGTTAACCTACCTGTATTGTCATCACAAACTCAAGGAACATACAATCTCTATTGACACCACCAATAAAATTTCAAGATAATTACCATATGAACTTGCCCTCCAATAAGAACGAACTAAAATAGAATAATAAATTATTGAAAGATTGCTTTGGAGAGACGGGTTCTGATAATGAATTTCATCATAATCTCCATTTCTCCTTGCCCTTTGATAACAACGACCCATATTGGATTGATAAATCCTTGAAAGATTGCTTTGAAGAAGCGAATGTGACTCCCCCAAATATTTCAATATACATTACCCCAGCTTGAACAGGGGTCAAGAGAATGGCAATGGCTGGGTTGACCCTACCGTTCTTGAAGCACTTGAGAAAATGATTATTGAGCTAGAGGGTTTCATTGCGCGCTCCTTCCCTCTTAGACACACTGATGGTGAAGTATGACAAAGTGGTAGTGGTGTTGTGGTAAAGGTAACCCTGCAAAGTCCCTTGTATTGCCAAACTTTTTGGGTGATTTCATACCTCGCTCCACTCCTCTTACACACACTGATGGTGAAGTAGGACAGAGAGGTAATTGTGGTGTTTTAGAGGAAAACCTTGCAAAGCCTTTTGTGTTGCTATACCTTTATTCGTCTAACTGCCTTATGCAATTTATATGTTTATAGGGCCGAATCTGGGGATCTCTTTAATACACTTATTGTGGGAAATAGTATCACGAATCGAATAGGCGTAGTGCACTCCTATGGGGTGAGATTCGAGCCCTTCTTGAACGACAGATTTGAGACTGGGGTTGGAGGGGTAGCATAAAAGCATCCATTGCACAAAAATTGAGTTTTTTTTAAATGAAAAGTCAGGTGATATGTATTTGCACTATGTGCAAACTGAAATGCTAACACTTCACCCGCACTTACAGAATTTTGAGGGTGTATTTTTGGATTTTTTTGCAAATTTTTAGATATTTGTGACAAAACTAGATAACTATAATAACAAGGGAAGTGTTTTAGTGGTTTTATTTATTGAAAATTTACATGTAAATGTATATGAATTTGAAAAAAATATATTTCAAGAGGTGAGGGAAGAGAGCTACTTTTTACTTATAATTCAGATTTAAAGGGGTGTAAAGGTGTACAACAAATTTCTTCTGGTACAGGGCTTCAGTGTTTCAAATATGCAATCCTTATAGCAGCCCACAATCCCCGTTCTTGGTTTTGTGTGAGTGAGACATATTTGGACAAATTTGCAGCTAATGGGGGTGGGCAGAGTTTCGTAAAGTAGATTTTATTGTTTTAAATTGTCATTATCTAGTAGCACTTATGCGGAAAGATATTTTTGAGCGGGCTAATGAACATTTAAAGATTGGTTTTACAGTTTTACAATATGAAACAGGGTTTTAGGTGGATGAACACAAGGATTAAAAGGGGGGACTATATCCATTGAGGGCTCCGTTCGTTGAATCGGTGAAGCACTGAGTATGGCTTCTTAACACACCTGCTACGGAACCCCATTCAATTGGACATTGAATCCAATAACAGAAATTAGTCGGGTTCTAGGTGAGATTTTACACTGAATTAAAGTTAAAGCATCATGTGAGACATTGTAAGCATCACGGGTATCAATCTGTGGAAACGTTAGCGGTGACAAGGCCATTTTATGCTTTAAGAAATTTCAAAGTTCACTCTTACAGTGAAGAGATGGCATGAGATTGCAAAGCTACTCACAAATGTGTACAATGTGTCAAATTTAAATCATGTCAAAGAACATGAAGCCATTGCATTCTCTTATGCCCCCGGACAAAAAGATTCAATATTGGAGAGGGATGGGAGAGGTAAAGATTTTGAGGCTCCCACTGAAATTGGGGAAATCTCTAATTCTATTAAAGAAACTTGGTGGGATTTCTGCTTGTCGTCTCTGGCGGCTTACAGAACCGTCAGAGTTTTCTGACAATTATACTTTCCTTGGGGTTCAAAAGTGCCACACTATTTGGCCCCAGGCACCATAAAAATTAAACCTCCCCAATTCCCTTCCCTTCCCTCACTTTGTATAGGATTCTCTTCCTATGTCAAGTAATATACTCTCAGCCTCTATGTAGGCCCCCAGACTCCACCTTGGCTAATCAAAAAGTCAAAGATTATAAAGAAAAGATTTCTTACTGTATTCACTCTTTTCACTCTGTATAGGAATTGATAAGAAATAAAAGATTTTGCCCCTAGAACTTCAAGAAGCGTATTTGCTGCGGGTGGATTCTTCCCAGCAGAACACTTTTCAAGCCAATCCAAACCGTTACCGATTGCCACCTCTGTTCAAATGAATCATCTTTATGACACTTTTTTCCACCTCCGTCAAATTCAACCAAAATCTTCCATCCAAAAATAAACTTCTAGCCGGATGACTCATCCGTATAATTATGCAGTTACCACATGTGAATTAAGCTGACTACGCAATAAAAAAAAGGCCGTTACTTTTATCCAGAGAAAATTAAATATTAACACGCAAAGGAAAGGGGAAAATTAACATAAGCAAAAGATGAAAATAGAAAGGGCATCTATCCGAAAAACCCAGGACCAAAGGTTCCAACACTCGAGTAATACCACGCAATTGCTAGAGGTTTTTGAGACACTGGGTGGGGAAGAGTGTGTGGGTGCAACCATGATAGCACTTATTAAAACAGCAAATAAGTCAATTTCACGGTTGCACAATATAAATTATCCAAATTGGCCATTAAACATAGAAAAATGTGTTGGGTTTGTAAGGGAAAATTTGCTGAGATAGTGGTGGAGGGATGTCAGTTTGCGATCATGATCATTTAAGAAATCCAATTTTATCAGGGGCAGTAACTTTCGCGGACTGGCTCATAAATCATGTAATTTAAACGTTAAACAGCAGTACTTTTTACCTCTTTATATACACAATTCCAATTTTGATTTCAAGTTCATTCTACCAGCGTAGACATGTTTGCAGAAAGGTGACGTTGTAGATGGCACATGGATAGATAGTTCTTTTTCATACAATATCATACTCAAATCATGTAAGGAGCTGCTGGTCTTAGATCTCCTTTGGAAAACAATAGATAATGGTAATACGTGGTTGAATAAAATCTGTTTTTTTAGATTCATATAGTTTTTTTCCCAAATCCCTAAGTCAATTGATTCAAGTACAGAAAAGTGACAATTTTAACCGTCCTCCCCCCCCCCGCCTTAAAAGCGCTTGACAGATAATGAAATGTATGATTTATTAACGCATAACTGCATTTACCCGTATGAGTACTACAGCTCCACCTCGAGGCTTTTGAGGAAAAACTACCATCCATCCAAGCATTTTATGATTCACTTCACGATCGTCAATGCACCACAGCCGACTATGAATTTGCCAAAAAAAAAGTTTGGGCAAAGAGAGGGTGGAAAAATGGGGAGGATCATTATAAAATGTACCTGACAAGTGATGTATTGACGTTGTTGGATATTGTGCAAAAACACGGATAAAGTCTATTAGGAATTTGGGTTGGATTTGGTGTATTATTTTTCAACACCACATCTGGTGATAGATTTGATTCTAGAAATCAGTTAATAAGAAATAGGCTTCATCACCGACATGGATCAGCATCTATTTGTAGAGAGATGCATTAGGGGAGTGTTTATAGAAACTCTGTGGAAAGTAGTTTAGTTCCAAAAGCGAAATTCATGACGATTCGTTCTTTAAAATTTAAAAACTACAAAGTTAAAGTAGAGAAAAATTCCATGTCAGCTTTATCAGATAAAGTCTATGTATGTGAGGGTGGTGTGATGGTAATACCCCATGGGTAATACCTCACTTCAGATCAAGATGCATGTGCATAATATAGACAACGTCTTGGTCTGGAGAAAATTCCTTAAATTTAATAGTAGCTGTACGCAGGAGTTGGGAGAGATTTTTTAGCCGAATGTTCTGTTTATACATGGCAGAGTTATTGCTGTTGCTGTTATATTTTCGATGTATTTTTATATATCTTTAAAATAAAGAAGTTGAACTATGTTTTTGCCCCTGTGGCCGGCCCCGGGAGGGGGGGGGGCTTGGCCTTTGGCTGGCAACCACCAGCGACCATTGCGCCATTCCGGACGGGGGGACTTTTCTAAGTGTTTTTAAAATCCCTTTTTTGATATTATTGTAGTGCTGATTAAAAACGTTGTGTATTTATTATGAAATAAAAGAAAATGTATTGTTCTAAATTTTCCTTTTTTGCTCTTGAATAGCGTAGTAGAACTGATAGGAAAATTATTATTTATTCATTTGACAACCATATTTTACAGTTAGTTGTATTCCAGCTGTTGAAGACGTTGACGACAAAAATATGTGTCAATTTAAAACACTATCCAGATCATTTCTTTGTGGACGATCAATGTTAGAAAAAACGACACTTAAGAAATAATTAAAATCGTAATCAGATTTTTTGGAAAACCCGGAAAAAAATCTACTATTGTTACAGTGTTTGCCAAGAGTCCTATGATAAAATAAAGGCTACTGCACCAGACACAACATTCACACTGGAACTTGACGTGTTCAACATTATTGAACCAAACTCTTGGTTGATTATTGATAATTTAGCTGAATCCATTGAACAATGGACTCAGGACATGCTACAATTGTTTATTGTCTGGTCTCATCATGAAAAATTTCTGTATCACTTGTCCTTCAAAATGTCTCATTAGAGCAAATGAATGAGAACACTTGCTTTAAATTGTACCTGCAGCTTTGTACCTACTTGCTCTAAATTGTAACCTCAGGGTTGTTTGCGATTCAAGTTCTCTAATATCTCTCAATAAACAAATATATCCCGGCCACTAAAAATTTCTACTTTCAGCATACAATCAGGCAACAAATAAACCCTATTGTTACATTTTATTGGACCCTAATCAGTAGACACCCAAGAATTTGTGTGCAGTCAAAGATATTTTTGACAATTATATATACTATGTATTTACCAGAGACCGGTAAACAAGATCATAATCTGACATCATGACAGTGAACAACCTACATGAAGATTAACATTTATTTTCAGTCCCAAGCAGTTCAAAACCGGTAATTAAGAAAGCCATACTCAAACAGAGTATTGAAATACAATTCATTAATCTCATATCAGAACTTTTTTAAAATTTAACTGAGGGCAGGGTTTAATTGCCAGAAGAAGATAAACAACAGACAAAGTAACATCGTTCCATTTTACATGCCCTTGCACGTAAGAAAACTTCTTCAAGCGGGTGGTGGCTTTTTCACACTTTTACTGTCAATAGTTGAAGGACTTGCAAACAGTTATCTCTAGATTAAATGGCTAAACCTTACAAATTGAGTCTAATAGAACTCAACCTCTCACCAATAAAACACTTTGAGGACAATCTCTGTAAATTTATTAATGATGAGAATATTGCCAATGATAAAAAAAAATACTTTTGCTTCAAGATGCACTTCGACGACTGGACAGTTATAAACCCTATCATGTGAGACAGTTCAATGTATGTGTCATTGATAAAAAGCAAACACCTCAAGATTCTGGAACAACAACAACACAACTAAAGGAGGAAAATTCAATTTTGTCCAATGTTTTATCAAGTGTAGGAAACCTATTGCCAAATTTATATTGTGAGCAAAGTAAAGGAATTGGTAAATCGCACGGAAAGTGAACACATTCAAATTGATTGTAATTTGATTAAATTTTGCCGCTTTGCATTGATATTTCAGTCCCGTAGTTCAATCAATTTTTTCTCAAAAGAAAATTATATGGTTGGCATAATTGCAGACTTGCAGCTAAATTAAATTTAGTCACTTCCGTTTTTCACATGTTTATTCATATTGGTTTGATTCTCATTGTCTGTATTACTGAGAAGCGCATTAAGGAAATAATCAGTCATTAAGTAGACAAAGAAAAAAACATTAAAGATTTTTGTATGTCCTTGAAATGCCAAATAATGGTCCTAACTCTATAGGCGGATAAAACAAAGAAACTCTAAGGCATTATAAGGCATAATAAGGGGCATTATTAAATTTTGTTCGCTACCACTCAAAGCCTAAGTGAGGACAATTTTCTTAGAAAGCAAAGCTAATTATGTCAAGACACCTAAAACATAGCTGAATGTGAAGAATAAAAAGAAAAATACAGCATCAACCTCAATCCTTGCCCTTTCTCTAATAAAGAAAATCCTAGAAATATGCATGATTAAAATCATTTGTTTTTTCATATGTAAAAGTCTTTTGCTATGTCATACTAAGGCTTAATATCAAGCTACAGCAAATTATGAAAGCAAGGCCATTGGGGGATTTACTGAGGGGCCATACCCCCTCCGGCTCTAAACATGCCCTGGACAAAACAAAGTTTTATTAGCAACTGAAAATAAACTTGCTAACGAATATGATTCAATAATTTTAAATAATCGTAATAGAATTCTGAAACATTCCAAGTTTTATACCAAACTTGCGCGTAACCCGAAATTGGAAACATAATTAAAAGAATCGTGTGGGTTAAATTAATGAGTTAAAAAAATATTTTCTAATGAGAAGTTTTACGTAATTTGCAAGTTCGTGGCAGAATATTTACAACAATAATAACAACACCCATTACTTTATATTCTTCTTATAATACAAATACAATTCTTTTAATGTCCTTCAGTTTTCTGAAAACTCACTAAGAATGTCACGACAACAACTTCTTAACAAACGTTTGGTATTTTCTTGGATGGAGTTATTCCACCAGTTATTAGATGATAAACAAAGGTTCTACATCAAATTTCGAAGGACATTTTATTGCCCCCAAAAAGAGTATAAAAGAGGAAAAATTCAACGAATTCTGTGTGTATGTGTAAGTTTCCAGAATTTTGGATAATTTCTTTATTGTTTATTAATTAAAAAAAAAAACTCCACAAAATAAGTTTTTCAAAGAAAAGTAGAGAGCTCCATTAAACCAAAAATTAGCAGAGATAAAGTCAAATAATCCTCCTAGCTTAAAACTACCACCAATCACCATCAATAATTAAATGAAATCCAAAACGAAAGAATTTGCAATAAATAACGGAGTTAAACTCAAAACAAGGAGAAAATAACTGGAACTGAGCTGACACTCAACATGCCTTCTGAAGGATAGAACATAGTTTGGACTGTAGTGAAAACAAAGTGTATTTTAAAAGTTTTAACTTTTGAACTTGAATAATCAAAAACTATTAAGACTTTAAGGAATAAATATCAGTTTTGATACAATAGACTGTCAATCCATATTCAATTGTAGTTTTTTTTAAGTGCAAATTATCTTCTTGTCTTTAGAAGGCGAGGTTGGTATCAGCCCTACTCATGTTAATTTCTGCTTGGTTTGACTTGGACTCGGTTATTTATGGAAATTTCTGTCCGGTTTAGGTTTCATTTATTTATTGATGAAGATATGTGGTAGTTTTACGCTTTTAAAATTACTTGACTTTATTTCTGTTCATTTTTAGTTTAATAGAGCTCTCTACTTATCGTTGAAAAACTTGTTTTATGAAAAAAGCTTTAAAATTAATTTGTGTGATATCTTTATTAACATAGTAATCCTTTTCGAGGAAAAAAAATAAGATTTTAAATCTTTTCTCTTTTCCTCTATAAAAATCCATTGCTTGCCTTAGTACTTGTATTTTGGAGAAAATTTTTCAACATTTTCTAAAAATATACACCCTTTTAAAAATCTGGACACAATTAGCATTGTTTAATTTAGTTTTGTACTTCATAAAGTTGACCTTAAAAATATAACTTCATACCATACAAAAATTGTTTGTCCTTCAATAACCTGGTTACACTTGCACTCTTTTGATTTAGTTAAATTGTAAGAGCAGAAGTGTAATAACAGTATCCCTGAAAATTTCAACTTAATACCATCAGTCGTTCTTGGGATATTACTGAAATTCTAATTGGCAACCAGCACACAAACATTGCGTTTTGATTAACTTTTAAAGCAACATTTAGTTTTAAAGGGCAAATTGCATAATAGTGGGGGGTTTACATAACCAGTATTCTTAGAGAAATAGTTATTGAACCGGTCAACTATGCTGAAGAAAATGGATATCTCAAATTTTGAATGGAAGCATTTGTAAAATTAATGGCTCTGAGAAAACGGCTGCTTGCCCTCCAATAGCGGCTGACTCTTAAAAATGACACTAGAAATTTTCATTTTCAATCTAATTAGCTCCTTTAAAATATACTGTGATAGCACTGCACTGCATATGGTGTTGCTTATATGCCCTTATGAAATCTTGCATTTATTTAGTTTTTTTTATTTAACTGAAACTCCATCTAAACGTTCTTGAAAAGTTTCACCTTAATACCATTAGCTTCATTCGTCAAAGCAATCGTAGTAGTAGAATTAATTGTATACACATATTGCCTTCTGGCTATTTCCAAATTTGCCTACAACTTACTGCGAAAGGTCTAATTTAATAATTTAAGCCGTTCTTGGGTTGTTGCTGTGTCACCCTCTTGGCAATATACATGTTCATAATTTGTTTTAATTCTGCCTAAATAAAATGTGCCTCTGTATCCTTTGAAAGCTTAACTTCGATACCCTTAGCTTGCGTATTAGCAATGGCTAGAGTAGCAATAGTAGCAGCATGCACGCAGCACCTCTAGTTTTCTTGAACATCCCCCACAACAAGCCCTTTAAGTTTTAACTTCCCACTCCGAACTGGTCTGAAGATATTGTTGATACGCCCTTTTAACAGTCTGCATACAGATGGCGTTTCGTGATTCATTTTACCTTTCCCCCTGGAAAATTTTCATAAAATTTCACCTTCATATCCTTAGGCATGGTTGTAAATGTCAAATTTTGAACGGAAAATGGATACATTTTAGCCCCCATCCCCTTTTTTTTTGCTGCTACAGTAGTTATGACAAAAGTGCAGACAGCGCTGGGGATCCTTTTCCATTTTGTTACAATTTTTCATCCTTATTTTCTCATGAATAGCCAATGCTGATCTTAGAGCTCAGACGTGGCGTTTCTACCTTTTTGCACTACTTTGATCGTTTAAACTGAATTTTAATATAAAATAGTTATGATCCAACTTCAGAAATTTCCATTACTTGGCAAAAAACCAAGGTGACTGATTAGTCTTTACTGATGGACGCTACCCCTTCTCATCCTTATTAACAGGGAAAGGGGGGTTACAGATCCTGCTTCTGGGAAAACTGTCTCTACTGCAGTGGGTGGGTGGTTTTTTCTCCACCCATGCTTGCAAAAACGCACTTGTATTACTCCAAATTTAGAGGAGTCTTAATCCGGAGGACTGACTAAACCTCCTTGATTTTATGAACAGAAATTACAGGTTTGAAATCCAACAGCTTTGGAACCACAAAAAAACTTAACCACTATTGTGGAATAGGGGTTTTGTCTTGCCTTATGTTTATTCTCCACAGTAATGTCTAGTTTAGAGATTGATTCATCAGAAAACGACCGTTTGTCACCGACATTTTTCGAGTAGCCTGGTGTAAACTGAAGTTGTTTAATTTTGGAGACTGGAACATTATCGTACGTATAGATTTTGGAGGCCAGCTGAAAAATCAGAACTTTCTTCATTTGAATAATGACTTACGGGTGCTTCTTGCTAAGTTTTTTTTAGCTGCTTCACCAACTCCAGTGGTGGATCTACTCCGTGGTACTTCAGGCTTCTTTCAGTATAACTATTGACTGTATGTACTTCCTGTATGCTCAGGTGACCCGGGTCGCAATGCTTCATTGTTTCTTTCAACAGTCTAGGGTAATTACGAAATACATATTCAATAGCAAAGATCATGATTGAATTTCGTTTCTGTGGCATACAAAAATCCGACCAAGTGATAATCTCAGTAAAGTCAGGATAGGTAGATAGAATTCTTTCAACCATAAGGACAACACCACTTATTATTTCATTTGCCTGACGACCTGCAACTGTTTCAGGCCACATTACGCAGCACATTTCTTCTATGCGTTTCCCAGAACCCTGTTAATATGAGAATACACTCGTCAAGCAATATGCTGTAATTTTTTGTTTGTAGAAAGAAGAAGAAGCATTACCACGGGGAAGCACGGATACATTTTGAAGGTTGAAGCATAAAAGAGGTACGGAACTATTAGCCCTATCCTTTTTTCTCTGCTCTTTAGTCTTAGCCTTGCGAAGGCCAAGTCGATCGATACTCTTCTTTTTTGGTTCTGACAACTAAATGCCATGTTTTTTGGCAACACGTTTTTCTTCGCATGTGTCACATAAGTCCTTCTTAGGCTTATGGAAGCCCAAATTGTAACTTTGGTTGAGAATATTCCTATAAATTCTTAAAGATACCAGAGTACTTCCTTCATTCTTCTGTAAACCGAAGTGCTGAAAATCTCATATAATTCGGAATTTACAAAATGCCAAGATAGAAGGTTAATTACTAACCACAGAGAGTCAAAACAGTTGAGTGCTCCAGTAAATGCCAACCTTTTTCTTTGTATATTCTTCCTATTATTCATATTTGCCTTCTAATACGTCATTCCTCTTCTTCTTTCCGGATGTTTGTGATAGAGGCTATACAGTTGCGATAAAATACCCCAGGTTAGTCCTCTGGTCAGTTACGACAATAGTCACTTTCACAAAAGTGAGAAACACGCGCTTACAATAAAGTTTAATGATTGATTTGTGCAGCCAGGAGGCATTGTACAGTAAAACGAACTGCACCATTAGAAAGTTCGTAAAAAATAACGCTGATAGGTGTCGTAACTCAATTTTGAGTAGGGGTGTCACTTACGATATTCTTGCTTTCCCAAGGCGAGTAGTAAAAAAACGCAGCAGTGGTAGTAGTAGTAACAGTAGTAGCGTGCCCATATTGCCTGTAGGAGAATTGATCTTCCCCTTCAAACATTCTCTGAAAGTTCCAACTTAATATCCAAATCTAATCTCGAGATATGCCCTTTTGAGAATCTGCTTGCAAATAATGTGTTTAGATTTAGTTCAAATTTCCCCTTAATATTCTCTTAAATTTTCACCTTCATATAATCAGCTTTTTAGTACTTGTATCATAGTACCAGTAGTAGTATTAGGAGAAGTAGCTGCTGTAGTAATGTTGTATTGTTTTTAGTAGTAACGGTAGTAGCAGCAGTATTGATAGCAGCAGTAGCATTTACATGTCACTTTTTAGTCGGTTGAACATCCCCCTCACGATATCCCGGAAGCTTCATCTTGATACGGTAAGCCGTTCCAAAAATATTGCTGATGTGCCCTTTTGACCCCCATTTGACGCCCTTTTCATTTTAATGTTCTTAGCTCTAAAGGTAGTTGTGGTTGAAGTATTAATTGGAGTAGTTTAGTAACAGTAGTATTAGTGGTAATAGCAGTAAAAGTAGCAGTGGTAGTAGTATTAGTAACACCTTGCATATATTACCTTTTGTTCAATTGATCTTCCCCTTTAAGGATTCTCTGAAATTTCCAACTTAATACCAAAACCCATTCTTGAGATTCTCTTTTGACACTATTTGTATGCAGAAGTTTTAATTTTTATAGGCTTAACTGTAATAGTACTAGTATCATGTTAGTAGTGCTTGTAAGAAAAGCTGTAGTAGCAGTAATACTGTCGTATTAGTAGCAGGAATAGTAGTAGTAGCAATAATAGCAATATCAGCATGTACATGTTGCCTTTTAATACGTTGAATACCCCCCTCATGAGGCCCCGGAAGTTTCATCTTGATAAGGTAAGCCGTTCCCGAAAAATTTCTGGTACACCCTTTGGACAATCTGTATGGACATGGTACGTTTTGATTTGGTTCAACTTTCCCCTCGATATTTCCTCAGTTTACTTTCAATATCCTCAGCCTTGGCAGTACTCACTACAAAAGCACTAGTTTTATTTGTAGTAGGGATAGTATTAATAGTGGTCGTTGTAATTGTAGTGGTTGTTGTAGTAGTAGTAGCGAGTAAATATTGCCTTTTTGGTCATTTGATCATCTTCCTTATGATTTCCTGAAACTTCCGAATTAATACTCACTCATTCTTGAGTTATTCCCTTTAGATTACCCGTAAGCACAGAACGTTTTGATTTAGTTCAACACTCCCGTCAGTATTCTCTGGATGGTTCACCTGAATGCCCTTTGTGATTTCAGAATGTAAAGGTCAAACATGGCCACCTTTCTCAATAACAAATACTATATGTAAACAATGGATGAATTGCCTAACATAAGACCTATGGGGGTTGGCATCCCCTAAGAAATAATTATTGGACCTTTCAACTATGCTTACAAAAATAGCAGTCTAAAATTTTTTATTGGATCTATTTTGGAAAATGATGGGCGTATTTTGTGTATGGGGAGAGGGGCTTGTTGCGCTCCGGTCACATTTGATTCTTGAAAAGGGTACATAAACTTTCAATTTCAATAAAACTTTGCGCCCCCGAGGAATAAATAACAACCCTTGGCTCTAGAATCTGGGGGGATGTGTCAGCCTCGGAGGTACAGTTACATGATCTTTGGACTATAGTAAATAAAATGGCTATCACAAAATTTCAATCTGATGAAAGGGGCGTAAAGGGGGGGGGGTTGGTTTATCACCATCACTTTTGAATCTCAAAAAGGAAACTAGAAATTTCAATTTCCAATCAGATGAGCCACCTCCATAGCTTTACGACCATCCCTTCAAAAAATACCGTAGATGTCCTTAGGGCGTAACTTACAACCTTTCCCCCAGGCTCTGGGAATTGCGTCAACCCAGGAGGCATTGTTATGTGCGCTTTGGAATATTTTGAATAAAATGGCAACCCAAAACTTCGATCGAATGTGTTTTTGAGAAGAGGGTATAGGAGGAGGGTGGGGGTAGTTACCCTCTGATCACTTTCGACTCACAAAAAAGGAACTAGAACTTCCAATGGAGTGAGTCCCTCCAAAGTTTATAAGACAACCTCCTCCATAAACTTTACATATTAATAATGGGTAACTAGCATAACTTATAGCCCTTTCCCGAAGGAGTGTATAAAGAGGGGGGGGGGGTATCACCAAAGATGTAATTACTGCCTTTTCAACCATGCTGAACGAATTGATTTTAATTTTTTTTTATTGGATGTGATTGGGGAAAGGAAGGAGGTTGGCAGCTGGTTACCCTCCAATCTCTGATGACTCTTAAAAATGGCACTAAAACTTTCAATTTCAGATAAAATGAGCTCCTTTGAGGTTTTTACAATAACTCCTCCTTTACGAAGTTTATGGGTCAGAATGAAAAATACATTCTGCCAACTTTGCTCTTTACTTAGGCAGCGCTTGTGCTGCCTATGCTAAAAGAAAATCCGTTAGTATTGAATAATATGTTACAACATTACTAGAGATTGGTTTGAACTCAAATTCATAATTTCTAGAAGAATTTCCCGTCACCATCGTATTGAAGTAACTGACTTTTAAGTAAACATTATCAAATGTACCATGTCCAAACACCAACTAAAGAACAGATGGGGCTCCAATGGAGGAAGGGAGGGCATTAGATTGGTCAAATATCTTTTTTTATCTCCATTATAAAAATTGAACAGAAATTATTACAACCCCAACCTACATTTTCGTGAATTGGTGTCGTAGGTTTTGTTGGCAGAAAGGCATAATTGTCTTTTTGTACTGAATAAATTTGCAATTTTGTTGAGTGAAAATTTAAAATGAACATTCTGAAATTCAAATGTTTCTAGAAAATTACTTCAGTTTTTTTAGGTGAATCAGGGTTTTCTGATTCGTCAGATTGTCCATACTTAATTTTATTTGACATCAAGATACCTGCAAAAAGTCCTCTATATTATGTCTCTACAAAATTAAGCTTTTGTTGTATTTTCAAGCCATGGTTCTTAGTTTTGCTGCTCTCTGTCTGCTGATAATTATTACAACTTTGTATAAATCGAAAACTACCGATTAAACATGGAGTTTTTAAATGTTGTTATCTAAATCAATTGCCACTTTCTGTTGCGAGTTTGAAGCTTTGTTCGATAGGTTTGATAAATAGATACTAACGTCTAAATCCAAAAGACTGAAATAAGTACTTGAGATGTTAAACGTTTCTCTGGCCTGGCAACAAACTATATTCTTAAAATTAAAAATTGTAGATGTAAAAAGGAGTAGTTCTTCACATGTCCGAAAAAGTTGTCACTTACAGTTACAAGCCGTTTTCATAACTAAAACGAAAAACAGAATTTTTTTTAACCCTTTTTTTAAGCACTTTCAGTCTCTCATTTTCATAGTTCTTGACTATTCTAAAGAAGAGATACTTTTTGGCTTACAGCAAGCAAATCAACTTCTAAGCGAAGATGATAAAGTTCCTGTTTACACTGATCAACAAAATTGAAGAGCTAGCAAAAAAGTTTTGAGGCGTACCTTTCGGAAAATTACGAACGGCTGATAGCTTCTTTATTGAAGTGCACCTCAGAGAAATTGACCCATGGCTGCATATCATGAAGAACAACTAAGTTCTCGAATGAGGAAAAGGAAGGTAGAGTCGTACCTTCACTTCCAATTTTTTGACAAATTAAGTAGTCGCATATTCTTTGTATTGATAACAAAGAATATGCATTTCAAAAGAGTAACTCGAGCAAAATAAAGTCAAATTAAAGCCTAAAATGATCAGAAATAAAGGTATACAACGATTCTAACAGAAACGATCAAAATCTAATTTTAATGAATAATTGAAACCTAATAAAAATGAGCAACAATTAAAATTACAAAAATCACATCCTACTTGAAGATGATTCTATTAATCTAAAAAGAAACGAAACACAAACAAAAAGTGGAACAATAGGGAATTGTTTCTTATAACAGTGGAACTTTAAACTTAAATGAGTATTTCGACCCTATATCCAAGGGCTGTCCTCAGCAAAACAACAAATGAAAATATAAAAGAAACTTCGCTATTTACGAAGAAATATTAAAATGAATATTCAAGTCAAGTAAAAAGCAGTCGCAAATTGTCACAGGAAATAGTCGAGTTAACAAGCCCCTACTCTCCTAAAGCCAAGAGAATTCGAATTTTTACTTCGAATATTGTGTTTTCTATTTATCGTAACATCAATAACAACAAAACAACAAATAAAATAATGAGGTAAATCAACATCTATAGACAATAGCTGTCGTAACTAAAAGTGGGGCTATCAGGTTAACGTTGGGGAGGAATTTGTTGGTTCTCTCTCCAGCCTCAATTTCATCGGACACATTGTTTAACTTAAATTTCCTTTTCATCAGTGACTTTGGGTTGCAAGTACGATATAAAAAAACAAAACAGTTTTTTGGCACATTTCTGACCCCCTTCCCCGTCCCATCAAGATCATGCAATTCCCTTAGCAAAAAAAAAATACTTAAAGATTTCCAATGAGACAATAGAAATGTTTTGACAATTTCCAAAAATTGAACATCCCTTAAATCTAACCTTTCATTTACATACGTATTCCAACTGATTGATGATTAAAGACTGAAATTTCCAACTGACATACATGGAACTGAACAAACATCAACGATTTTTCAATCCGGGTTGCAGCGGTAGCTTGCAACCTAGTCACATACAAGTCAGTCACATCAAGAGACGATCACATCCAATGCTAAGATATATAATGGCCCATCACTCCTAAAAATAGTCAAATCAAAACAAAAAGTACACCATTAGAACCGCCTTGTCCGATACCCCTATATAGGAAACTTACCGTCCCTTGACTTGAACAGCAAGGGAAATATATTGGCTTGAAAATTAAGAAAAGTGGCTACTACAACGATCTTCTGCATAAACGGCATATTTCTTCTTTTCTCTTTTGTTTCTTTTCCACAGATAGCTTGGAACTGGAACATCGTAGAGAATTGTTCAATGGCTCATTTTATAGGAAATTGTTAGATCTAGTGGTATTTAATTTTTTTTTTTTTTTTACATAGAATCAATTTTTTCCACTAGAAACTACATTTTTTATGGCCAGTCTTGATGAATGACAGCTATCCTAACCACTACTTACAAGCACGTATGCTTATCATTGTACCATCGGAGACCTATGAAAAATAAGTTACACTATTATGAGACATGATAATAAATTCGTTAATTATAATAAAGATTATATAAGTAGAGAAGACATTCAAAACTTTAAAGAAGTACCTATTAAATAATTGAAGCCATTAAACTTATAACATCTAAGTATAATATTGAATGACGTAATAAAGTGGGAAAATAAAACGATTGAAAAACTAAAGTTGAAAAAATCAAATTTATACTGCAAATCAAAAACAACCTAAATAACTACGGTGTTGCTGACTTCATGAACTGGTGTAATCTACGCTTTACTCGAAATATTCTGGGCCCTATAAAACCCTCAGTATTTGTGCAAAACTCGTCACATTGGAAATGTTTTATGTCCAGCATGAATTCTACAGTGAGTATATAAACAGGAGCTTCTCATGAATTTTTTCTCACAGATATCACATTTGTAGGGTTTTTCCCCAGTGTGAGTTCGTTGGTGCATAGATAAATTCTGATTAGAAGTGAAGCTTTTCCCACAAACATCACACTCAAAAGGTTTTTCTCCAGTATGAATTCTTTGGTGTATAGATAAAATATGACCGGAAGTGAAACTTTTTCCACATACATCACACTCGAATGGTTTTTCACCAGTATGACTTCTTTGGTGTTTCGATAAATTAGAACTAGAAGGAAAGCTTTTCTTACATATATCACATTGGAAAGGTTTTTTTCCAGTGTGAGTTCGTTGATGCATAGATAAACTCTGTTTAGAAATGAAACTTTTTTCACATACATCACACTCAAAAGGTTTTTCTCCAGTGTGTGTTCTTTGATGAATTGATAAACTCTGATTAGTAGTGAAACTTTTTTCACAAATGTCACACTCATAAGGACTTTCTCCGGTGTGAGATCTTCGGTGTATAGACAAATCACGAATGGAAATAAAACATCTGTCACATAAATCACAATTAAAAGGTTTTTCCCCAGTATGAGTTCTTTGGTGCCTGGTTAAATTGTGGCTACTAGAGAAGCGTTTCTTGCAGACATCGCATGCGAAAGGTTTTTCCCCGGCATGAACAACCCTTCGATGACGCGATAAAATAGAGCTTGTGTTGAATGATCTCCCACACACTTCACATTCAAAAGGCTTCTCTCCAGTGTGAATTCTTTGATGATCAGACAATCGGGATTTTTGACTAAAAGTTTTTGTACATATATGACACTCAAAAGGTTTTTCTCCAGTATGAGTTCTTCGGTGTTTAGATAAACTGTAACAAGAAACAAAACTTTTTTCACAAGCATCACATTTGAAAGATTTCGGCTTTTCTTCAGCTTTCTCGTTTTCTCTTGCATCATTTTCAGCAAATTCATGGATGGTACTTCCAGATTCAGGCTCGCAGTCAGATTCAATTTCTTGCTTAACATACACACTTGTAAAACCAGGTACATACTGTGTTCTCAATATATGTGAAGAAG